>NW_014542367.1:988178-1073188 GCF_000741045.1 Vigna radiata var. radiata | reverse complement strand
TTTCTTTTCATGTGGATTGTATAACCTTACTTCTGCTGGACATCCCCAAACATGAAGATGTCTTAAACTGGGTTTGCTTCCAGTCCATAGTTCATAAGGAGTTTTAGAAACTGCTTTGCTAGGAACCCTGTTAACCAGATATACAACAGTCTTTAATGAATACATCCACAAAGATAAAGGGATATTACTATGACTTAACATACTCCTAACCATATCCATAAGAGTACAATTCTACCTTTCTGCTACACCATTTTGTTGTGGTGTACCGGGCATTGTATATTGTGCACAAATACCCCGACTTTCAAGATCTTTGCAAATGGACCTGGACATTGTCCACTCTCATNAGTTTTACCATAATATTCACCACCTCTATCAGATCTCACCACTTTTACTTTTCTATCTAATTGCCTTTCCACCTCATTTATGAACACCTCAAGGGCGTTCANTGATTGAGATTTTTCATGCAATAAATATATATAACAATAACGTGAGAAATCATCAATAAAGGAGATAAAATATTTTTCACCATTCCAAGATTTAGTGTCAAAAGGACCACAAATATCAGTGTGTATTAACTCAAGAAGTTGANTGCTTCTTGTGGCGGGATACTTTGATATGTGTTTTGTTTGTTTACCCTTAATACAATCAATACATACATCCCAGTCATCANAATCCAATTGAGGTAAAATTTCATTTTTCACTAACCTCAACATCCTTTCTTTGNATATGTGACCCAATCTTTTATGCCATAAGAAGGCAGAACATTCCTTTCCTGCACTANAATTTCTATCAACAACATGTTCAACATTAAACAGAGATTCAGAAAAATTAACATCAAGATTTAAACGATATAAATCATCCACTAATGTACCAGANCCATAATAGTACGAAAGTTTATACAAATGAAAAATACCATTTTCAATCNTAAAGTTAAAACCTAAACAATCCAACTTTGCAATAGAAATTAAATTCCTAGCACAATCAGGAACATAGAGACACTTTTCAAGATTCAGACAATAACCAGTGTCTAGAATCAATCTGTAAGTCCCAATTCCTTCTATGCGTGCCTTCATTTTGTTCCCCATATATAAATATTTTTCAATTCCTTTTATGGGCTGGATTGAAAGGAATCCCTGCATAATATTAGAAACATGAGTGGTAGCTCGAAAATCCAACCACCAGGTATTATTAGGTACTTCAACTATATTTGCTTCAAAACTTACAGAAACATAAAAAGTACCTTTCTTTTCGAACCAAGATTTCCTTTTCGGACAATCTTTCTTGAAGTGACCTACTTTCTTACAAAAGAAACATTTCTGGTCCTTCTGAATACCGCCCTTATTCACTTTCATTGGGGCTTTGTCCTTCTTGTTCTTCTTTCTTGATTTAACTTTACTGAAGCTAGTGCCTTCATGAGTTGTGAGATGGACAGAATGGTCTCTCATTTTCTTTAATCTCCCTTCCTCTTGTACCAACATGGCTTTGATTTCTTGAAAGTTCCACTTATCCTTAATAGTGTTGTAATTCACTTGGAACTGGCCAAACTCAGGGGGAAGAGAGTTCATGATGAACTGTACTAGAAAGGACTCATTCACCTCCATTCCCATTGACTTCAATCTAGCTACTATATTAGCCATTCCTGTTACATGTTCATGTATGGGCTGTGACCAGTCAAACTTTTTGGTAGTCAGCTCACTCATAAGGATTCCCACAATAGACTTGTCAGTTATGTCTGATTGTGAGTACTCCTTGATCATTTTCATAAATTCCTTTGTGTTTTTCGTTCTGGGCATGGAAGGCTTTACGTTCTCTGCCATAGACATACGCATCAAGTTTAATGACAACCTGTTAGACCTATGCCAAGCCTCATAAAGAGACTTCTCATCATCTGTACTGGTCTTTGTAATGGTTGCGGGCATTTCATCCATCATAATAGCCATATCCAAGTCTAGAACACCCAGTTGGAACTGGATTTGTTCTGACCAATCGGCATAATTTAGCCCATTAAACTTGATGACATTGTTGCTCAAACCTGCTAAATTCATGTAAGATGGAAATAATACACATGCTCATACATTAATGCTTTGATTAAAAATAATGGATTCAAACAAATTACTACATCAATCATTCATTCAAGTTCACCTTTGGGTGACACTTAAACTGATAAGTAGTCAATAAAGTCATTCATTTAAGTTCACCTTTGGGTGATTCTTAAACTGACAAATTGCATATATACTTTAATAACAATCAATCATACTTAAGTCTATATGTATGCTATCTTTGGATATACAAACATATACTAAGTACATGAAATGTCTCACTTTAATGTCATCAATTATAAACCATGGTTCACCTTTGGGTAATCCATAACATCCTTACATCAATGACTAATTACCATACAAGTCAGTGAATACACTTTTCAAATTAAAAGTATACGAAACCTTCCAACTTTTAATTCACATAAGCATTCCAATTATCTGGCTTAACATTCAATTTCAATGCACAAAATAATTTCCATTTAATGCACAACAATGTTAAAAAAAATAACACGCTACAATAAGATTGCTTTACTGTGACAACAATGCCGCAACAGTAAAGTTGCTTTCAAATAGAATTACGCACCGAATAAAAACACAAAGGTGCAATGCAACACCTTAATGCAACAATAAATAAAAATTGGCTTCCAGACGAATTCAAACAATCATCTAAGAGCAAAAATTGCTTTATGTCAAATCAAAAATCTGTGCACCAGAAACCAAGTTAAAAAACCCCGCATAACCCCTTGAATTTCCACGGCTGGAGTTGCAATATTAAAGTTGTTTAATGCAACAATCACAGTAATAAAACAAAAGGAACTTGCGGCTTTAGGGGTTAAAAGTAATTCACGTTCCAGGTGAATGAAAATCACGTGAATTGTTTCTATCATGCAGAATTTTAATTTTGATTTAGCCTTCGTGAATCAAATTCACGAAACAGTGAATTGCAATTTTTCTTTTATGCCAACAAAAAATAATTAAACATCTGAAAATTTAAAATCCCTAAATTTTACAATTCAAAAATTAGGGTTTTAAAATTGGGAACATTACCATTCATGGAGAATCATAAAATTCAGAACCTGGCTCTGATACCACTTGAAAGCTATTCTTTAATTTTTCAATTGAATAAAAATGAACTCAACAAGATCTTGAATTTTCATGATACTCACAATTCCCACATACACAGTAAAGGAGAACTAACCTGGATCCATTGTGCACTTCTTCCTGTCAAAAGTTCTCTCTCCTCTTACTCCTCTTTAATGCCTTCTTGATGATATGGAAGTTGCCAAGGAAAGTTTTCTCTGTTAAAGTCACAGTTTCTATGTCTTTTCTGAGGACGGTACGTTCTCTCTTTTCTTTTCTTTTTTAAGAAACGTAACTTTTGTCAATCATAGTCAAAACTTTTCCTCTTTTATGATATTTTAATTAACCTTAATAAAATACCAAAATACCCTTTTGAAGTGAGAAGAGAGGGATTAATTTTAATAACTCTAAAATAATCCCAATAACTTTAATACTTTAATATTCTAATAATCATCACATTAGAATCTTTACATCAAAGTTATACTTTACATTACATGAACCAATGTTAATTATTAATATAATTTAACAATGGAAGCATGGTTAGGACCTTCATAGGATCACAAAATAGCTTCAAATTGTATCTTGAATTTTGTAATTTTGTGTTTTGGGTTTTATTGAGTCTTAGTCATGTTGGACTTAGGGTGTAGAGGCACATAGTATATAAGCCTTTTTTAGACACTCTTGTATTCAAATTTGGAAACATATTGAATCATTAGTGTTGAAAGAAACTTATTCATATTGTGCATGGGTGTGTGTTTTATCTTGAGCAAGTGGCTTAAGTGGCAACTCCTCCTCTTATCTCATGCAACAATGAGTGGTGAGGCGACAACACACTTCCATTTTTTGGAGATTTTTTCACTTATCATGCAAATGTAGCGGGTGGTGTGATGAATTCCATTTATTCACTTATTTCAAATGTTAATTCGAGAGACGTGACGATAGTAAATTTTCTTTGGAAGTCACCATTAAAAATGGCGAATTTTTCTTGTGGTGTAGCTTCCTCTGTTTCATAAACCCATCAAATCGTTGTCATCCATTTTCTCCTTTTTGGTTCGATTTAACTACTAGAGTTTATCCCTTTTATGCCCGAAAGGAGCTTTGCCCATAAATGCAAAACGAGGTGTTCATCAATTGGAAATTAGAGCTTAGTTGGATTCCCTTTTTTTAGATTTTTCCCCTTTCAAAATAATTAGTGGTGCGTTGGTTTTAGTATCATCGTTATTCATGTGGGATTTCAATAGGTGATTTGGAGTGGTGTTGTCCAAAGTTGTACAATCCATGGTTTTGTTTTGAAATGAATGGTGCAAACCCTTTTTATGTATAGGAAAAAACTACAAAATTTTTTGATTCAAGTTGTTCTCCATAGGTGCGAAGCTTTGTGCAGTTGATCGTGAAACAAAATAGGGATGAAGTAATGACAAGTGTAATTGTGGTCAACATAGGTTTTAGTGGTATAAATCCTTTGGATTTTGTGTTGATTGGTGTTCTGCATTCCAGTTGTTCAATTGGTGGTAAAGATAGAGTGAATTCTTAATGCTTATAAGCTAACACAACTCACGTGTTTGATATATTGACTTAGTGATTTTTGTTTTTTAGAAAAAGTAGTTATTCTCAAATGCTTTCGGTGAAATTTTTCTGGCATTATAGTAATTAACATGACTTGATTTACGGATTAGATTCAAAGAGATGGTCCATCCAAAAAGGGCTAGAGGTGTGCATTATTGAATCTAGAGATGTTATCTGAATAGGTGGCCATTGGAGCCAAATTGGTTCAATTGGGAAATAAGTTGTGTTGATTTCCAAAAAATTGTGAGACTCAAGGAATGCCATTGTAGATATGGAGAGGAAATGATTTGTAGATAAATTAGGTTTTCTTTGAAAGAGTTTCGGAGAAAGCGTTATGAGAAAGAAAGAAACATGATGGTTTTTAAAGAGGTTTTGGTTTGAAAGTATTGATAGGGGGAACACTGTGTTAGCTGAACTCAATCCCTGTGATGTTGGTTTTTGATGATGACAACACATTGATAATAAAAACACATGAATGTTGTCATGTGATACCTACATGATGGCTTAAACAAGGAGGAGAAAATTATTGCTTATGTCCTGACTTGGCTACTGTTGCCTGGAAGATTGAACAAGGACAGAATGTCAACAGAAGATGTATATTTATTGAATGCTATCAAGACTAGAATCCCAACCAACTGGGTTGCAGTTCTCAAAGACCACATGATCGCTGGAGGAGATGATTATGCACACAAATTGCCATATGGAGTATTTATCAGTAAGGTGTTGGAACTCCAAGGAGTAGATGTATCTGAAGAAGAAAGAATTGTGTGCAAAATATCACAAGAAATTGGTGTACCAAGTCCGTCATCTATTGGGATGAAAAGGACTGAGAATGGATGGTTCTTCACTGATGAGCAATGTGTCAGAAGTCCACCTACTCGCGGTGAAAATCATACTGAAGATTCTGATGATGAAGATTCAATGGAATCTTCTTGATAATAATGGAGACTACTTTTCTATGTTATTTTTTTTAATTTTGTAATCATGGCTATGAAGCCCCCGCTGGTTTTTCCATTTCCTTCGGTTTTATTTGGAAATGCAATGAAGATTTATTTTAGCAAAAAATGATCAAAAACTGATCAATGGTTAAAAGTGCAAATTTCAGTACAATGCTAACTTGTATCAATTAAGGAAGGAGTAAAAAGAAAAAAATTTCATGTATGATTTTAAAGAAAAAAGAATATAAAGTTCACCACCCTCTTGTATTGGTGGAAGAAAATCAAACGTCAAAGACCTATCGAATATGACGTCGAAGACCTTTGCAATTGAAAATCGCGCCATAGAACGTCGAAGGCTCTTGCGCTTTGACGTTTTATTTTTATTCTAAAAATTATTTCATCATTAAACATATTGTGTACCATATTTCTTTTTCCTCAGCATTTCCCTTTTAGTACGATAACTTATTTACGGTGTAGACTATAAAAAGCATTTTGTTATTGACTGAGTCTTGAATGCGACACTTTATTTAGGGTGTAGACTATGTTTAAGAACATTAATTTCACATATCTTTTAATAATTAAATAAAATTTATTTTTTCATCGAGTGTACTCAAAGTTCGACGTCAACAGTGTAAAAAGATTCCAAGTTTAAATTGTCCGTAAGTTGTCTCCTCTCTTAGAAATAAGTAGCTCTGAAATCTAACGGAGGAGTACCATTTATGGACATTTTAAAAAAGGAACCATACATTGTTAAATGATGAAGTTGAACAACTTTTGTTTATAGAGCTTAAAATTGTTTCAGCACTAAACATATTGTGAACCATATTTTTTTTTCGTAAGCACTTTCCTTTCAGTAAGATATCTTAACTATTTTTGTACTATAAATAAAAGCATTTTGTTAACTTGAATTGGAAAGGGCTCCTTCATACGAAATAGCGATGAATGAACCACTTTCAAGTAAAAGTTATCAAATTGCAATATGAAGAACAAAGATGCTTAGAAATCTAATGAAAAGAAAATGAAAACAAAATGAAAACTATGAATCCTAATATGTTTAATATGGAAACAAGAGGCAAGGGAATACGTGAAATGCAAGCTATATATATAGATGAACCGATGACGTACATCGTGTGATTATTCTTAGTAACTACCGCACGCCACCATCTTGTAATAACATTGAAGCCCTGCGAAATTCGACATTCAAACATCATTCAGAGAAAAAGTAATAGATCTCGTTTGATTCACTTACATAGTGTAATTATGCTTAGTAACGACCAACATGTATGAACTTCGAATCCCAACCGAAAACGACGTTCAAACATCATTCAGAGAAAAAGTAATAATTGTAGTTTAATTCAGAGATTTTTATTCTGACATAGCACAAAAAAACATTTAATATTGTGCATTTAATAAATTTTATTATTTCTATAATAATTATTAAATTAATAATAAAAATAATAAAACTAAAATTAATAATAAAATAATAACAATAATATAAAATGTTATTTAATATGTTATAAAATATTAAATCATATTAAAATAATAAAATAAATTAGTTATTTATTAATTTTAATTTAAAAACAAAATTTAAAGAAATGTTAAACGGTTTTTCAAGTTTAACATATTTTTAAAATTTTTTATTTAAATTTTAATTAATAATTAACTTATTTTAATATTTTAAAATAATATTCATACATGTTTGTTAAAGATTCTACATTGTTAAAGATGTTCCAAGATTTCTATTCAGACATGGCTTCTTCTTTATCATCATATCAAGAAGAAAAGAGAAGGTTGCCCAGGTTACAAGAAACACAAACCCATCTAGATCGATAAGTGATGAAGACACCCGAGGAACGTTTTTATATTGGAGACGATTATGATATTGATAAAAAACTTATTATGATATTGATCAAAAAAGAAAAGATTTCATGTCTGATTTTAAACCCAAAAAAGAGCGCCACATTTTGATATTGGTGGAAGAAAAAAACGTCAAAGCCCTACCGAATACAACATTCTATTCAGCACACCATTAATGCTCCTAAGATACTTCAATTTCCTTCACGTCCCAGCCCCGACAGCCTCCGACGTTTTATGGCAAGAGTGAAAAGAAAAGAGATCGATAAGTACAATACTTTCTGATATTGGCGGTTAATTAAGAGAAAATGTCAAATTCCCAGACAATACGATGTTTTATTTAATGCGCCTGCTTTTTACTGGAAACGTCAATTTATTTTCGTCTATGACGTGATTTTTAAATATAACGTCAAGTGTGTCTTGTATTCGACGTGGAATATGAATGTAAAAACATAACATGGTCTCACTGTTTGTTCGTGCTACCATTTCTGCTTGAAATTTCTTCTTCGTGGATGACTGCGATAAAAAAGAAGCTTATGTTTAATCTTTTCTGTTTTTGTAAATTCATTTGGTTCCAATTTCTAACATCTGCCAAATGTTTTTCGTTTATCTTTACTCTGTGTTTCGTACGTGGTCAGCAAACTTCATCATATTCTCCAACGACACCATTTCAAGTATTTTTTTTTTATCTTTAATATCTCATACTTATGATGTATGTGCTCGTGTTTGTGTTGTGTTTTTCGATTCTGGACGTATGGCATATGTATAATTGTTTATTTTTTCCTTCAACATATGATATTTGTGCTCGTTCGTTGTCAGCGAACTTCGTCATCTTCTCCAGTATCACCATTTTGTTGTCTGTTCTAACTGTAACTTACTAACTTTGTAAACAGGTATGACGAGCTTTGGATCAAGTCAGACGGGAGGATCTGGTAGATCTGTGACTCGGATGTCTGGTGTCACATCCCGTCGGGTTAATGATAAACCAAAGCCAGTGGAGTTTTTTCCTAAAACATTTGTGGCTATAGGGGAACATGCAACAGAGTTTAAGAGTTACTTGGACATGCTCGCAAGATTTCATGTCCCTATTCTCGCTACCCGTTGGGGTGATGTGTCAGAGGTTGACAAAAATCTACTATGACAGGATGTTTTGGTATGTTTAAGTTGTTTAACTTCCATCATTGACTTATTTTCGTTGAACATGCTTTAACATTATTTTTCTTTTTAAAAAGGAAAATTGGGTTATTCCTGATGATGAGAGGATAAGGAAGAAGATTTTATCCCAAATTGCAACCCGGTGGAGGGACTTCAAGACGACATAACACGTAAATTTGTCTTTGGCTCTAAACAAAACGAAACTCCCTGTACAAGGTATAAAATATCTTATGAGGCGTGGGTGCAGTTTAAAGAATCTAGACTTACTCCTGAATGGCAAGTATGTTTTATAATATTTTGCTCTAGTCACACAAGACATGATGTTAATTTCTGAATTATATATGCTTAATAATTTTCATTTTTTCATAGGTGAAAAGGACAGTCGTCCAGGACAAGCAGAGGCTTAATGATACACCACACGTACTTTCTCGTGGTGGTTATGCATAGGGATGGCAACGGGGCGGGTCGGGCACGGATAGTGCCTACCCGCAACCCGACCTGTCGGATAAAACTGTACCCGAAATTCGACCCGCTACCCACCGGATATCCGCCTAAAAAAAATCCGTGGATTTTTTTCAACCCGCGGATATCCATTGGATATCTGTTTTCAACCCACGAATATTATAAAAAAAAATTATCTTTTAAGTTTTTAAGTGAAATTCAAATTCAATTGCAAAAAAAATACAAATAATATTTAAAACATTTATCCAAATAAATTCAATGGATAAGTAAATAAAAGTTAAAACATAAAATCAAATTAATAAAAATTAATAGTGCAACATGTATCCAAATACAAGTAATTTTAAAAATAATTGTTCTAAAAATAAGATTCCAAGATTTATGTTTCTTCTTCCATATCTTCATTTTGACCACTTAATTCCTGAAACAAATAAATATAAATAAAGTCATCAATCAATAACAAAGTGACATTATTAATAAAATTAAATTAAATTATTATAAACAAAACTACTAACATTATCATCAATTATCTCCTCTAGTATTGTATTAAGCTTCATGTTATCCACTTTCAATTTTGAAGAACCTGAAAAAGGAAAATAAATCATTTGTCATAGACAATCATTTGAATGAATATAAATATGTAATTTGAATTGTTCAATTAATTACCTTGTATGTCACTCCATAGCCAATCTTGAACACACATCAATGCCTCTAAAGTGTCTAGGTGTAATCTACTTCGATGTGGAGTAAGAAATCGACCACCATTACTAAAAGAAAACTCAGAAGCAACTGTTGACATGAAGAAACTAACTTCTTACCTTTCATGTACATTTCATATTGTCTTACCAAGTCCTTAAAAAGAATCTTCACCTTTTCAATTTCACAATCAGATTCATTACCATATATCTGAGGGGAAAAAATAATCCAACAAATCAATTTTGTACCTGGGATCTAAGACAATACCTATAGTCATCACTCCACTGATCATACTTCAATACTTGTTAAACTTTAAAACCATAGATGCAACCATTTGGTGAATAGTAAGATTGGGAGAGTTAATCCATTCCATCAAACCCAACTTAGTTTCACATACCTTTGGAAAGAAAATGTTGGCAGTTGGATAAGAGGTACACTACAAGAAATATTGGAACTACATACGGATCTTTACATACGGATCTAAATCCGTATGTAATTTAAGTATTACATACGAAAATTACATATGGATTTTGAAAAAAGTATTACATACGAATATCATATACGGATTTTTATATATGGAAAATATGTATATAAAATTGGCGCGTGATGGCTAGAAAATTATCTAAGGATAGCAACCTTATGAAATTTTCATTATCCTTATGTAATGAAAACCAAGCGTTAACTACCGATATTATATACCGATTTGGAAAATAATTTTTTAAAAGAAATTATTTTTGATTAATTGGAAGCTAGACAACAATTTCACTCTCATTCTAAACCCTCGAGCTTTCCTTTCTCTCCTTTCTTTCTTGTTCAAAACCTTTACCCTTACACATTGTTTCAATTTATTTTTCCTTCTCGTACCCTAACCTGCCATAAATTATATCAGAGCTCCATGTTTCAGTTTTCTTTTTCCTTGTATTCTAATCGAAGTTTTAGGTTTCACTCCTTAACAAATTTTCTCACTCTCGCTCACTCAATTTCATAGAGATGTTTTGTTCTTTCTCTCAGTCACGGTCATTCAATGTCGCTCACAAAGAAGAAATTTGGTTCTTCTCACATTCTTTGGAACCTTAGCCTAGCCTCCATCGAAACCCTAGCCTCCACCGTAAACGCCTCTTCTGTGTTAGGCCTCCCCTCGAACCCTAGACCTCACCCCGTGCTCCATTACAAGGCTGAGGTTTGGAGACCGGTCGCAGTGAAGCGTTAGAGCATCTCAAGGCCCACCTCTACAACGTCGTTGGTTCGATGGCACTGGGCCCCAAATCAAGTTAGAAAACCCTAACTACGACAGTGTCCTTGAGGATGAGTAGATCGCACTTGTCGGCAAGCCTTTTGAACAGGCTCACTCCTTCATAGCCGATGATGAGAGAAAGATAGGGCCGTGAGGGCGAGGAAGAGGACTGGTCTGAGGTGAGCTGATTAATGATCTGCATAAAGACGAGCATTTTGGTCATTATTGAAATTTTCTTTTAGTTATATAATAATATGGTCATTGTTGAAATACTAAAAAAGAGTTACGTTTTCTCATACCTTTGGTTGCTTATCGAAGGTTCTCCGAATACTAGAGGGTGACATGGTGATGGACATAAATTACATCTCCACTCTAGGTTATGATTGTGGAAACCGAAGTGGGAGACTGGTAAGAGCCATTTCCATTCCCTCGAATAATCAATGCTATATCATTTTTTAAGTTTTTATATCTTCAAGAATTCAATTCCTGACATAGGCCTACTTTAATTGCAATACTTATGTCATTGACAATTTTTCCATGTTTGATAATTCCATACTTTAATTCTGCAGAAAGTTGTTTTCTTTTATATTTCTTAGGTAATCCAATTTTACAGAGATTTTGGTCATTACCATTTTGATTGAATCGAATGCAAAAAATTTATCTAGAAACTTTTGAAATGTCATAATTAACAAAGTAAAATTGATTAGATAATGTAAGTGCTTAGCTACATTTAAAGAGAAGCGAACAGGTACCCAAGCAACAACTTAGTGCAAAATCAGGTAATCACCCATTATATACAGATATTACATACGATTTTTTCCGTATTTAGTTATATACGGATATTATATACGGATTTTTACGTATATAATTATATATGGATTTTACATACGGATTATCCGTATGTAATTTACATACGGATTATCCGTATGTAATTTACATACGGATTATCCGTATGTAATTTACATACGGATTATCCGTATGTAATTTATATACGGGATAATCTGTATATAACTTTATCTACGCCCCTATTATATACGGATTTTTGGCCGTATGTAATCCGTATATAACACTAGTGCAAAAACGCTGTTTAACGTCGGTTAATTTGGGCTTTTAACGTCACTTTCACAACTGACGTCTAAACGGGTGACGTCTATGGGACGTCGAAATTCGTCAGAACCGACGTCCATATAAACATCAGTTAAAGATACCGACCGACATCTATATAGACGTCTGCTTATACACAAACCGACGTCTAATTACTCTATATACACGTCCACCTATGATTAAACCAACGTCAACATGAATATATAAAGAGGTTTAAAATGACACTAACCGACGTTTATGTTGTTATAGACGTCCGATATGGATTTAACCGACGTCTAACAACGACTTTGTGTTTTAGTGTAGTTTTGATCCAGGCTTTCGGTAGCATTGTGTAACACTCTCCTCTTGCTAGTTTCCCCACAAAAAGAGCTGCGTCTTTTGAAATTTCTAGTGCTTTCAACCCAAAACCGAACCTAGGTCCATGGCTACTTCCAATTATTCAACCGCAATAGAGAAAAGTTACGGTGTCGAGAAGTAGACAAGGATCCAAGTTCCATTTTGGGTTGGAAGAACTAAAAAACTCAAAAGATCGCCACTCTTTTAGTGAGGAAACTAGCAAAGGGAGAATGTTGCATATGTTACCCAAAGAGTGGATCAAAACTGCACTAAAACACAACACAAAAAAGGCAAATTTTAATCAGTTGAATGACAATATAATCGATAAAAAACTAAAGAAAGTTTAAACGGTAAGCATAAGAAAAACCACGCACCTGGGATGAAGAGAGAAAAAGGAGAGGACGAAGACAATGACGTTTTGACAAAATACAATGCAATGCCGGAAGAGATAAAAAGTAGAGGTGCGCAAGGGAGTAAAAGAAGAGGACAAGCAGAGAAAAAGGAGAAGAGATGAAGACGCGATCAGAAACTGAGTGGTTAGAAGGGTCTACGGTTTATTTAAAATGAAATTGGGCGTCTGTTGCATAAACCGACGTCTATAAACGTCAGTGTTTGATCGGGATCCAACGTCTATTCTTCTTAAAGTAGCTGAAAAGATTGACGCTTGATTTCCTGTCAAGGTAGTTCACGTCGGTGCCCCTCCTAGCCGATGTCTAAAACCCTCAAATTTGGTGAAAATAATCAATTACAGGAACGTAGACGTCGCTTACGTTCAGAACCGACGTGAAGGATTTTTGTCTTCCCACCTTCCAGATAGGCCTTAGACGTCGCCTTTTGACTACGTGACATCTAAGCGCCTGGGAATTAGGTGAACAACATTAATTGTAGCCTAGTCGACGTTGCTTGTTCAGGGGACCGACGTCTATTCCACGTCCGTAGCTGAACCGTTTGACGTTTGATTTCTTGTCAGAGACTGGAATGTCGGTGCCCTATTCTAGACGACGTCAAATTGTCTGTCTTATCACATACCTCAGGCAATTTGACGTCGGTTTGAGGCATGTGTGACGTCTATCTTGTCACAGACGTCGCCTAACATCGAAATAGACGTCTAGTTTACCAATATATTTACAGTAATGCCACCGTGCAATAATAGACATCGGTTTTTCACGAAATCGAAGTCTGATGGGTGACGTTAAACAACGTTTTTACACTAGTGTAACACCATTTTATATATGGATGTTTGAGGTTATATACGGATTTTGGCCGTATGTAACAGCGATTTTTCTCGTAGTGGTACCAGAAAACAAGAGTGTCACATCATAAAATATTTCCAACTTTTGACAAATTTCATGTGCCATTTGCCAATCATGTTCATCAGGCAAAACTTTATATTGACTCTCACGTTGTGATAAACGATCAAATACATCTTTGTATTGTATGGCTACTTGAAGCATTAAAAATGTAGAATTCCACCTAGTTCTATAATCAACAACTAATTTTCTTTTGAATGGAATATTCAATTAAGCACATGTCTCTATAAATTTCTCTTCTCTTTTAGGTGTAGCTGTCCAAAAATTAGCACTTTCTCTGACCTTTTCAATGACATTTGCAATTATGGACAAACCATCCTTCACAATCAAATTCAATATATTTGCACAACATCGCATGTGAAACAATTGGCCACCCAAAATAAGAGACCTAGGTGAAATCTTGTCTAAAATGCGATCAATCATAGCATCATTTGTAGTGCAATTATCAACTGTCAAAGTAGAAACTTTTCTATCTAGATTCCAATCCATTAAACATTCAACCAATAATTCAGCAAGAACTTGACTAGTATAAGGAGCAGGCACATACATAAACCTAAAATTGAAAGTCATGTTTTATTAATTTAGTGAAGAATAATGTTAATATAAAAATTTCACTTAAAATAGAGTATAGTGTTATTACCTCACAAGTCGACTTTGTAGCCTCCATAAATCATCAATAAAGTGAGTTGTTATAGTTATGTAGCCTCTATTTTGATTACTAGCCGTCCACATATCAGTTGTATTTGCAACTCGACTTTGAATCTTTGACAACAATAATTTCAGTTTCTCTTTTTCAGCATTGTAGTCCATCATAATATCCTTTTTTAAGGTGTTTCAAGAAACCACTTTAAATAAAGGTTGTACAGTAGCACAAAATTCTTTAAAGCCTATGTGATCAACCATTGACATTGGATACTCATGTAGAATTATCATCTTACGTAGTGCATCCCTAGCGATTTGTTGATTAAACACATAATTTCCAACAACTACGGTTTCACCCCTTTCTTTATGAGTTTTTAAAAATGATTGTCTGATGTCCCGAGTTGTTCGAAGCTTACAACTCTTGAAATGGTTTCTCAAATGTGATGTACCTTTCTTTGCATCACCTACAAGACTTTTTGAACAATAATTGCACATTGCTTTCCATTTTCCATCTACCTTTTGTCTCTTAAAGTGATTCCAAACTTCTGACAATAATCTTCTTGAGTTAACGGTAGGAGTTAAACTTTCAGTTTGATTTGAATCTATAGGAACATCATTTTGATTTGAATCTCCTACATTAGGTTCTACAAATTGTCCTAGTTGACCATCATTTATAGGGGAAAATGTATCTTGAGTAGACATCCTACAAACAAAATTGATCAACATAAGACTTCTGGTGCAACATATAGTTTGAACAAAGCTAAAATATAACAACATATCTACGGGTGAGGTAAAATACTTAGACTATCTAAAGTGTAATACTATCAACAAATCTAGTAAATCCAACAACATAAGTACAACTTCTTCAGATAACTAATGCATTAAATCAATATTAAAAGTAATGGTATAATAATGCAAAAGAAATGTAAATTGGTGCAGTACATAACAGTGAAAAGGTACCAAAGTTTCATAGCCAAGAATAACCTGGTGCAAAAAGGTTTTTCTTTTTTTTTTTTTGGAATAAATTATTTTAGTACAAATGAAAAAGACCTATGTGATTCTCTTAAGGGATGAAAACGTGTACTTGGGGTGTTTGTATAAGGTGTAGGCAGGTTTTGCAAGTTACTTCTATCTGTTTTATTAAGTGTTTGACGTAATAAGTTCACAATAACAGAAAAAAGTTTGACGCATGACAAGATGACTAACTATATAGTGGAAAAGTTGCATTGAAACTATCCCTCCCCTTTCAATCCTTTTCAATCCAGACTCTTGAGTGAATGGTACCACAACAACAAGGAAAGTAAAATTATGATGTGAAAAGGAAAGTAAAATTAATTTTTCAAAAATGTGAAAAGGTTAAAAGTGAAGACTTCGTCTTTTTGGCAATTCCAGAAGTACAATATAATGAATAAATTAATTAGGATGCAAGCATAATGGCTAAAATAAAAGAAGCCATTGAGGGTTACATGTGATTGCAATATGTCAATCCATTTTGGGATTCCCTCTCACCTAACTCACAAAAACCTCTCCCTCGTTCGTCAATAAAATATTCAAAATAACCTTCTTTTTTTTATTCACTCTATTGGCTACTCATGGAATCTATGTCAGACAACCACTGGTGGTGAACGAAGAACTGAGCATTCTTGTCTGCAACTACAAGTACTATCTTGTCACTCTTTCTTCTTTCAATCACTGTTTATTTATTATTTATATTTATTTTCTTTCTACTGTTTACTGATTTAATTCTTCTTAAAATTTAACCCTTTCTTTCTTCCTAATATGGACAAAATCTTGTCCAATGTGTTTTGTACACATTATTTATATTTATTTTCTTTCTACAGATTTTATGAAACAGTGCCATGTGAGATTTTGTGAAGGAAAGAATTTCAAAATGTTCTGACATGTAGAATTCAACTATATGCGCCATGCATTCGACTGCATTAGTTGTTTGATTTGAAATTTTGTTGTGCTCATGAACAGTAACAACTATATTTTTAAAAGTTAGTTGAGCAATGAATGTTAGTCAACTGCTTTAACCAAGAAATTAATTGGTTTGACTAAAATACTACTATTGCGTCTTAACTGTTATAACTGATTTAATATAGTCGACTGTATTAGTAGTATAATCGACTACATGAGCGTCTATTTTATAGAAATCTATAAATAGACGAGACCTGAGTTATTTCTAAGAACTTTTGGAAATCTAACATTTTCATATTCTGTTTCAGATTGTTCTTTGAAAGATTTGAGCTCCAAGAACTCATCAAGAAGACGATTGTGATATTTCTTTTAGGAGTTTCGGAAGGAGAATTGCGCTGCACACACTGCTTGATCAGAATCTTCATATTGAGGTGCTTCTCGGTTGATCAAGATTCTTGTTGGCATCCGTGGTGATTGTTGTGTTACCTGTTGTGACTACAGGGGTTGGACTCGTGGAGTCTGGTACACTTTGAGAATTGTTCAAAGTGGGTTGCAGATTGCAGGAGAGGGGACATCTTGCTACAAGTCTTGTTGTGTTGTTATTGCCTATATTTTGGTTTAAGGGTTAGAGAGGTGTTTTATATTTTTGACGTGGAGGTCTTCTATAAATTCCTTGTTGTAAAAACCGCAACCATTATAGTGCATTTGCTTCCTGAGTTGGAAGGACACTAGATGTAGGCATTGTTGGCCGAACCAGTATAAAAACTAGTGTTTGATTTTCTCTATCCCTGCACTTTTACTTACAATCGACTTTACTATTTGTGCAGTCAACTATGTTTTTTTTGCTGCACACAAATTTTCATTACTTGCATTTCAAGAAAGTTTTGAAAAGTTTTATACTTTGATTTCAAGATTGCAAAAATGCTTTGATTTTGATAAACCACCAATCCAACCCCCTCTCTTGGTGTAAAAAGAAGCCTACCTGCACTAGTACAAAAGCAACCTATTTCGTTGTTTATTTTTGGCCTTTAGCGATGCATTTGCTAGCGACGTTATAGCCTGTGACGTAAACTTACGTTGAATAATATCGGGTGACGTTAATCGAACACCTTTACGTCGAATTCAGATGTAATTGTCGTAAAGTTAACGTCTATTATGTAGATCGACTTTAAGGTACGCTGTTCAGAATAGAGCTTGACGCCAATATTTGAATAAATATTAGTTTTAAAGAAAGATTTTTCGTCCAATGATCGGGGGAATTGACGTAATGTTGATGGCGGCGTAGAGGATATTTGACATAATATTCACGTCGAAGTGGAAATATAACGTCAATTTTTGAATAAATATTTAAATTTAAGGAATATTTGACGTCAGTTAAAAGGTGAATGATGTAAGGTTGACGTCAAACATGTACACAATCGACGTTACTATCGTTGAGCCGTAGAGTACCCCGCCCAGCGTTTCATTATCATCGTTATCCACTACATTATATTAACGTCATTCATCGCCTTGATGGAAGTTAAGATACATATATTAACGTTGGACATTGTATAATTTGACGTTACCATCAGTGTTTTTTATTAAATTCCGTTCGTTTTAGCTCATTTAACCAAACCTGAAATACAGAAACCAGTTTCCCAATTCCTAAATGCACAAAATTAATTAATTTAAACCATGCTATCATCAATTCATGCTATCATCAAAACTTAAAAGAACCCACTTTTCCATTCATATATTCTAATTAATCTATTGACAGTATACATCTATTCACAGTTAAAAAGCTACACGAGTAAGCAAATGCTACTATCATGAAAGGAAAAACCTAAAACTATAGCTATTTAAAATGTTTATTCAGCTTCATGCCCATTCCTCTCTTATTGTATTTCTTACTTCATTTGACAATGGAGAGGTATCGTTGAATTGCTGCAAAATCAAGGAAGGAAACTTTACAATTATATTCATTATAATGTCAAAAGTTTATTGATATTTGTAAGATTTTCAAATGTAAATTTCTACCTTAGTCCAATCTCCTCTGATTTTTGCTCGGACCATTGCCTTGATCCATGACATGACGTAGTAGGCACATGACGAGGAATCATTCTGCTTATTACACTAAACATGTGAAAGAACTTAGTCAAATGTAACGGTTTAAAATTGACTACGAAAATTAAAGGTTAAAGATCAACGAATTCCAACCTTAGGATATAATATCAATTTGTTGTTGTCGCAACCGTAATCGCGACAGGACGACAATCCAAAAAGAAAACACTTTTTGAAAAGAGATTTTGGAGTCACCGCCATAGTTTATTCTGGAAAACTACAGAAAAACCATAAAATGATAAAGCACAGTCCACGAAAACCAAAGATTGGGTTCGGGAGTCGGTTACATGTAGGGAAGGTATTAGCATCCTACAACGCCTGACCGAAGGCAATACTTTTAATTAAATATGCGACTTTGATGTGGTTTTCAAAATGTTTAACTATCCCCAAAAAGGACATTATAAATAAACAAAATATATTTTTTTACTTTTTAGGAAATTGCTCAGAGAATTTATATGGAAAAGATTTGGATTTTTGGGAAGTGAACCTAACAAGGACTGGCCTTGCTCCTACGTATCTCCACTTTGGATGGAGAATCAAGAATCACGTAGTTCTGGCAAAAAGATTGATTGTTGTTTGAAAATATGGATGTTTTATATTATTGGTATTTTTATGTAAGGAAGAAGAAAACGTTTTCTAGCATAAGGACGATGCGAGCGATCACACATGTGCTTAAACCATTAAAATATTTTTTTTTATTTTTATAAAAAGGAAGAAAAGGTTTTCTAGCACAAGGACGATGCGTGCGATCACACATGTGCTTAAACCTTTAAAATATTTTGATTATTTTTATAAAAAGGAAGAAAAGGTTTTGTAGCACAAGGACGATGCGTACGATCACACATGTGCTTAAACCCTTAAAATATTTTGATTATTTTTAGAAAAAAGGAAGAAAAGGTTTTGTAGCACAAGGACGATGTGTGCAATCACACATGTGCTTAAACTCTTCAAAATATTTTGATTATTTTTATAAAAAAGAAGAAAAGGTTTTCTAGCACAAGGACGATGCGTGCGATCACACATGTGCTTAGACCCTTAAAATATTTTGATTATGTTTATAAAAATAAGAAAAGGTTTTCTACCACAAGGACGATGCGTGCGATCACACATGTGCTTAAATCCTTAAAATATTTTGATCTTTTATAAAAAGGAAGAAAAGGNGGTTTTCTACCACAAGGACGATGCGTGCGATCACACATGTGCTTAAATCCTTAAAATATTTTGATCTTTTATAAAAAGGAAGAAAAGGTTTTCTAGCACAAGGACGATGCGAGCGATCACACATGTGCTTAAACCCTTAAAATATTTTTGATTATTTTTAGAAAAAGGAAGAAAAAGTTTGCTAGCACAAGGACGATGCGTGCGTTCACACATGTGCTTAAACCCTTAAAATATTTTTGATTCTTTTTAGAAAAAAAGAAGAAAATGTTTGCTAGCACAAGGACGATGCGTGCGATCACACATGTGCTTAAACCCTTAAAATATTTTTGATTATTTTTAGAAAAAGAGAAGAAAAGGTTTTAGCACAAGGACGGTGCGTGCGATCACACATGTGCTTTAACTTTTAAAATATTCAAGAACCATTTTTGATTTTATAATTTATCATTTTTATATTTTGTAATTTTATAAATTTTTCCTAATTTATTATATGAAAATAATTTTTTAAAATGAAATAAGACCATATTTAGTTTTTAAACAAAGAAGAATTTTAAACCCTACGAACTATGAAAATATATTTTTTCCAGTTTTTTAATTTTAATAACTACATAAATATTTAAAAATAAAATAAAAGTCTAAAACAAAATGAACGCATATTAGCATAATAGTAAAATAATAGCATAATAGTAAAATAAATTGTACAAATAAAATGCATGAGTGATGGACAAACAACATAGCATGAGTTAATATATGAGGGTTGCGTAAAGTAACATAAAAAAACAAATAAAAAGTAAATATAATGAAACCAAAGATTAAAACCAAATCGGTGAAGAAAAGTTTGAAAGGCTATGACCAAATCCAAATATGATAAAATGTAATAAACATAAATATGAAGATAAAAAATAAAAATCAAAATAGAAATGAATGAATGAGGAAATAAACAAAATAAAACAAGATAACAAGGCAGAAAAAGAAAAGAAACAACGCAGCAAAGAAGTAAAAGGGGTTGGGCCCAAAGTTTCTTACCAACCAGAAAGCTCTCCTTCTCCTTCCCTTATGTTCTCTTCCCAAAATTCGATTCTTTTTTTTTTACCATATGCGTATTTATATACACACATTTGTAATATTATTGTGATCTTGCCTTAATGACGAATTAATTGTTAATTAGAAAAAATAGGGAAAGAAATGGTCTTGATTGAAGAAAAATAATTGTCAGAAAATTGTCCAAAGGAAATCATATTTTGCAGCAATCAATATATTATTTTTAATTATTGCTTGTAATTATTGCCATAATGTTGATTCAAATTATTACCAAATAAAAAAAAATTCAAAAATATTCTAAAGTGATCTGTAATGCATTAAGGAAGATTATTTTAATGTTTTTTCCTTTACCCACCGTTAATTATTACTCTCTTATTCCTCAATTTTAATTATTTGCTTTCCCAGACGAAATTGGGTGTTGACAGTTGTCCTCTGGTCCTAGTCAGAACTCTAAACAAATTTCAAACATTTGAAACATTAGAAACATAAGTTAATATATTAATATCATAATGAATTGATAAGAATGAATGTAATACTTACGTTTGTATCAAGGACCTCAACTCCGGTTTCATCTTCCTATGAAGAGAACAAAACCATACAACTTGTGCTTTTTTTGGAATGATCACCATGAGTTGCCAATGGCCCCTATCATGTACCAACAACTAGTAAGTTTATTGGTTAAAATTTGATAAAAGTTGACAATATTGGGAAAACATACGCATCAATGTATGACGCAATATATATCTCTCTCTTAGACTCGGTCATCCATGTTTGCATATATGATTTCCTTGAATCTAATGTCTTTCCAGATGGTTGGGTGGTCTGAGGTTTAAGAAAGCCATAAATTGACCCCCGACCTGATTCCACTGCGATGGTGTCCATGTACCTATAAGAATAAAGTTAAGTATATTTATTAAAATGTAATAATACTAATAATATACAAATTGGAAAATAACAAATAAAAAACTTACATGCACACAATTGTATGCATGAAATGTTCAACATTCTATCTCCACCAATTAGCTCAAATGCATCATTGAATTCAATATACAATGGAATATGGAATATGGAACTCGACGCCAAACGTTCTTAACTCCCACGGCACCGCTACCAATTGTTTTTTCAACTAAGGTAATCTTAACATCAATGTGGATAGAGGATCATCGTCTACTACTTGCACGCGAGCCTCAGGTTGAGCCATTGCTTGCTTCTCTAGTCGGTAGACCTGCAAGTCACATTTACAGAAGTTAGGAATCATTTAATTATAACTTGATGATTTAAGATAATAAAAATAAGAATACAATACCGCTGGTGGGCCAAAATATGGGACGGTTAAGGCCTTGGGCCAAGCTATAAATGTGCCTAAGGCCTCCCCCATGAATTGGATTTCATCTGTCGGCACTGGCACTCGAGCTTGGGGGTCTCTAACATCATCAATCCTTACCCGCACGTTAGTGGGCAATAAAGGAGCACCATGAATGGTCTGGCCTCCTGCAAGCTGTACTCCGATGGCCATTACGCGCCGAGGATCCTCATCAACCAGAAACTCATATTGAATATTGAAATCTGTACGATATGCATTAGAGCATGAGTCTTTGGTGCTCGCAGGAGGTGCGGTCGGATCATTTGTAGGGGCGTCCTCCTACTGTGACTGTTGTTGTTGTTGTTGTAGTCTGATCATTGTAAGTTCTTGTTCAAGCATTCTTAAGCGTTCTTCCATTTGCTCCCATTCTTGGACTTGCACATGTTCCGTGATGCTATTAACTAATTATGGAGTCACGGCTTGTGTGCTTCTTGGTTTAGGGCCAAAGTAGTCCCTCAATCTAGTAGCTCCTCTAACAGCACGCACATGACCTGGACAGTCTGACCGACCTGTGGCTGCTCCCAGGATGTCCTTCCTAACTTCTGGCACAAATGTGCCTTCAATCTCTTGCTCAACCAACTCATCTTGCATATCATAATAGACAAAGTTACATAATTTTTTCTGAACTATGATAATTAGTTAAAAGTTTCCACTTACAATTCTATGGAATATCTCCTTAGCAGACTAGAATGTAAACTGGCCATTAGACTTTGTCTGTGCAGCCTTCCACAATTCATGTCTAGCTGGTGGAGGTGCTAGATCAGGTGACTCAAGACCTAACTCCTCAGCTCGACGTTTTCTTATCTTTTTCTCTAATAACGCATAACTAGGGATGGAAAAAAATTCGTGCCCGCGGATATCTGTGTAGGAAATCCGCGACGGATAGTTGATATACTACTCGAAACCCGCGGATAGCTGGTATTTTAATGCCCGTCTATAAACGGGTCGGGTTCGGGTATTACACTATCCGATCCGCGGATATATGTTACCCGCTAAAAAATTGAAATTACATTTTTATACTTAAACTTAAATTATGTTTTATTCTTTTTGTCTTTTTCTACATCTCTACAACAATCTCTTTCTACGTCTCTGCAACCGTCTCTGTCTACATCTCTGCAAGAGCCTCTTCCTCCTGTCGTGCTAACACATTTTATGCCACCATCATCAGATATATAATTTTGCATTGGACTCTCTTAACCATCATCATTGTTCAATGTCGAAGTTACAATTTGCCGATCAAGAACGGTATCTGTTCAATTATTTTTTTCCCTAATTTTTTCTTGTCTTGAGTGAGTTTTGTTATGCTTTGAAAATTCTGCATGAAAACTTATGTGAAAAGAATCTTTAATTAGTTAAACCCCTAAATTTTATCCAGATTTAGGAACAAAAGCTATCACTAACCCATATGCGTGGAACAGTTGGGGAATAATATTAATATATAGATGTATAGGAATCAGAAAAGGGGCATGAGTTAAATACTATAAAAGGCAAATCCATTATTTCTGTACAAAATTTCTGTATAAAGAAAATATTAGGAAGAAAGAAAGGGTTATTGATAAAGCATCAACAACATATGTGTTATTAAAAATGTGTTGTCATCATAAAAAACAAGAGTGATATAGATATTGTGTTGTCAACAATCTCAACAATCTCCCCCTTTTTTGATGATGCACAACCATGATTAATAACCAACCATGTTTGCACAACTAGATACAAAATAGAGTAAAACATATGATATAACAATACTCTAAATGTAACATAATCAATCAGCAATATATCAGCAGATAACATTACATCAATACTTTCATAAACCTTCTGCCCCTTTGTGCATTAACAAAAAAGGAATGTTATAGATATGATGTGTTGATAAATCAGACAGAGATGCATCAGTGAAAATAAGCAATTTTAAAACATGTAGTGATGCTCCCCCTATCATATATATTCACATGAAAAAGATAACTCCCCCTGAAGTGTAGCATTTGAAGAAACATGTGCAAATGTGTTATGCTCCCCCTATCATTATGAATATTTTCATAATCATTACAAATGCACAATGTAGTACAGTAACCAACAGAGCATATAATCAGTGTAAAACAGAGTTGTATCATGTAAATGATTTCAAACAAAATTCAGCATGCATGGATACACTCATCAACAATCTCACAATATACTCTCATATATCAATCACACGATTAGAATCAAAGATATATTGTAGATAAGCAAAAGAAAATAATCAATAAACACCATAACCAAATTCCAATAAGGAATTTATAATCCTGTTGAGATCAAGTCGATTGAATTAATATCCCAATCGATTTCATTTCTCCTCGGTGAGTAATGAATCCATCAGTGATTTCCAAGCAATGTGTCATGCAAAACCTTTCAAAGATCTCTTGCAGATCAAGCAATTAGTTATGCAAGAAAAATAATCCATAAGAAGTGAATATGCAAAGATATGTAACAGTTTAAGCATGCATAATCAACTTCAATCTATGCATAGTTGAATCAATCATCCAACAAAACAGATTTAACCAAACAGATAATGCAGTTGAAATCTGATTCAAATACTGATTTCATTTCCTTGTTCAAAAATATTACAATAGGTGCAGAACAAGACACAAAACAAAAAATGGCATGCTAAGCCATTACAAAAGAAAGACAAGACAAAGCTACACCAAAGCGACAGACTCAAAATGCTACTTGTACTGCAGATTCAACTGATATTCCTTAATCTGAGTCTGAGGATTCTGTAGTAAATTCTTCTGGTGTACTACTTTCATCTTATAGCTGAGCCGCCTCTTGATTATCCAATTTATCATTCAATGCTTTTAATTGATTGGGCAACAAATATTTCATACTTAGTTTCTGGTGAAAACATAGTTTCATCTTCGAAGAACCATCTTATGGAAGGTTTCTACAAACCCAATTTCATCGGAGTATCATTGTTTATCTCATTGGAGTAATCACAACAACACTTCTTCTCATCAATTACTCTTACACCTTGCACCAAAAGAATTCTATTGATGAGTACAACATATTGTAGGTTAAGGGAATTCTTGAATGCAGCCAACCTCATATGATTTTTTATAACTTCTACCCAGTTGGTAGGAATTTTATTTTTGATAGCATTCATCAGATATATGTCTTTTGTGGTCAGACGGTTATGAACTATCCTTCCAGGTAATATAATCCACGATAGTATGCGAGTAATGACCCTTTCTTCCTTCTTTAGGCCCATGTGAAGAAACATTCCCTTCTTTGATTCGTCTTCAAGAAACCTTCTCCTGCTTGAGTAGAAATCACTTTTCTTCAAGTGCACATTGAATTCTGAATTGGACAAATGTGTGAGTGCACATTTAGCTTCGAGTCTAGTGAATAATAACCAAATGAAATCATCTATTTCAATATTTACACCCTTTACTCTGGACTTCATGATACCATCTTCAAATTTCAGATTATGATAGAATATTTCAACCATGTCAAGATACCAGACACCCTTCATGTGAACGAGACTTGACAATTGTTGTAATTCCAATAGACTAGGAAAGTTAAACCCCTCTCTTTTGAATTTCCTAAACTTGAGATAATGTGGATGAGCCATGGTCTTCACTTGGTTCATCAAGAATCTGTTTCTTGAATCCTCATCACTAATCCAACCAGAAGAATCAAGAGTTTTTGGCAAAACAATTTGCTTTCCTTTGTTTTTATCAGGACAATGGTTGGAGGAAGACATAGAGAGAGGGCTATTGGAAACTCTCTTCCTCAGTCTTAAGCTTAACAAGAAATTGCTTGTACAGTAGCAAACATAGACCAAAGAACTCATATATCAAGATAGAAAATTGTGAAAGTTTAATTTTGAAGATTCACGGTATAAACACAAAGTCGATTTGATTAAAAACTTAGTTGACTACTGTATGACACAGAATTTCCAAAACAGAGTTTAGTCATTCAAAGATTTAGTCGAATATGTTCATAATACAGTCGACTAAAAATCGTGAAAATAGTTTTTCAAAACCAATTCAATCATACAAACATATAAACAATCATTCACACAATCAAGCATCAACATCCAATCAATTTATACAAGATGCAATAGAGTGATACAGTTTTACCCGTTGTAGATACTCAAGAAAAAATTATGTAACTAGTATTGTTAATCCTTGAGTTCTTATTGCACCTGATTGTAAACTTGCAAAACAGCCTAAGATTTGGTTGCAAGTACCCATTTGACTTTGAGTCCTTGCTTGTTAGTTCATGTTAGTTGTTCCTTTGGTTTCCACACATATAAACCTTTAAGAACACCAACAGTTCTATAAAAATAGTTTCTAACAGTGTGGCCAATACAATTGCAATAAAAGCAAGCATTTCTTGCAGGTTTGCTTGGATCAATAAACTTCCTTATATTGGTTCTGTTAGTTTGAGCTTTATAGCCAATTCCATTTATGTATATAGCTTTGACAAAGGATTTTAATACAGCATTCAAATTGTCTCTACCTTGAGTAAATTTGGCTAGCGTGCTAGTCAAGTAATCTATTTTCTCAATATGTGTAGGACATTTTTCACAAGGTTTCTCTACTGTAACAGTTTTTATCTTAACTTCCTTAGCAGATAATAAAGCATAATTCAATTTCTCTTCTAGTTTCTCATTTTTAGATACAAGGTTGTTAATTCTATATTCATAATCTCTTCTCTCAGAGTTAAGTCGACTAACCTTGTATTGCAGTCGCATTGCTTCATCATGTACTTCTCTGAATGCATCAAATAGCTAATGATACTTCACTATTATTGGTTCATTCTCAAATTCTGCATTGCTGTCATAGTCCTCTTGTGATGTTCCAACCATATAGCAAATGTTGGATTCTTCCTCATGATCACCATCTTCATCACTTGAGCTATCAAAATCACTTTTCTCCCAAGCAATGTATGCTTCTCTTTGTTTCCTGCTTTTGTCTTGAGGGAATCTTTTGTTTCCTTTTTGATTTGGCTTCAATTTTGGACATTCTAGCTTGATGTGTCCTTCCTTTCAACATTCGCAGCATTGGACAATGTTTGATCTGAAGCTTTTCTTTGATTTACTTATACCTGCATGGTTAGTAAGTTGACTATCATTTTTCACAAATCGACTAAACTTCCTTACCATCATGGTCATCAATTCCTTTTCGTCCATCTCTGCACCAGAGTCATCAGACTTTGAGTTTTTCTTGCTTGTAGCCTTCAGAGCAATGGACTTCTTTTCTTCAATCTCTTCTACATCCTTTAATCTACCAAGTTCCACTTCATGTTCTCTTAGCTTGCCAAACAAGGTAGCCACGTTCATACTTGTAAGGTCCTTGGATTCAGAAATTGTCGTGACTTTTGGTTACCAATTTCTGTTCAGAATTTTCAGAATTTTGATGTTGATCTCCTCTTTATCAAATGCTTTCCCGAGAGCCATAAGGTGATTAACTTTATGTGTGAACCTTTTCTGGACTTTATAGATAGTCTCTCCAGCCTTCATCCCAAAAAGCTCATACTCTTGAATTAGAGAATTCTTCCTTGCTCTCTTAGCCTCATCAGTACCTTCATGAGTAACTTCCAAGACATCCCACATTTGCTTTGCAGATTTGTATTGGGATATCCTGAAAAATTCATCAACTATCAGTGCAGAGGAAATAATATTCCTAGCTTTAATATCATATCGTGTCTTTCTATTTTCATCAATAGACCATTCAGTAAAAGGTTTTACAACAGTTTTATCATCAACAGTTTTAGTAGGCATAAAAGGTCCATTTATTATTGCATCCCAAATTCCTCTATCCACGGATTCAAGAAATATTTGCATTCTAATTTTCCAAAAAGGATAATTTTCACCAACAAACAGAGGTGGTCTGTTTATTAAAACACTTGTTGGGCTGAATCGGCAAGTTTACCGAGTCACACAAGTAATATAAAATGGTAAGACCAAGTATTGTATCCTAGAGGACTTTCGGTGTTGAACAGTTGTGTGAGAACAAGATTAATTAAAAATAAAAGAGATCATGGGTTTGGGATGCAAAAATAATAAAGAAAATAAAATTGCAATTGATCAATGGAAAAAGAGCACAGAGATGAACGGAGGTTGATTTTTATGAGATGGATATGTTGTTGGGGTTAGATTTCACCAAGTTCCCTCTCATATGTATAAGAATTCTTCTTTATGCATTAATGCCAACGTCCCTCACTAAATCACTTAAACTTGATCCCTCAGTAAATAAGTTTGTCCCTAATTACCAGTTCATACAATTCATAGCATTCCTGGTAAAAAGATGTTAAGGTCAAGAGGTTAAGACGACTAAGACTCATACCCTCATCCTTGAGAAATATAACCCTTAGGAGTAATTCAACAAGAACCTGAATTGAAAGGAACCTCCTAGAACTCATGCAATTCATAAATAATGCTATTGTATAAACAAGAATAAAACAGATGAATTACTCTTACAATTAATGAAAAAGCATATGGAATTAAGAATCAATTCAAATACATGAGAGTTTACAAGGTTACATCATTCCCCAACAACAAATATAAATTAGTTCCTCATGGACATGGGGGAACTCTATGAATAATGGAAGAAAGAAGGAGAATGGAAGATTAAGAATAGGCTAAGAGTGTATTGCTATGCTCTTTTCTGCCAAGATGCAAAACCTAGAGCCTCAGGGTCCTTTAAATAGTGTCAGAGGCGTGCCAGATTGAGGCCTTGTCCAAAAGAATCAAAACAAAGCAAAAATAGGGTATGATCCAGGTGAATTCTCGCCCAAGCGTCGAAGGAGCTTCGCTTAAGCCAGAAGACAGCTTCATGTTTATCTTGGGCTATGAATAGGGTCGCCCAAGCTACGAGGCTTCTTCACCCAGGCGAACAAGATTCTCGCCCGGGCAACTGACGTCGATACAACTCGCTTGGTCTTCGCTTCTGGTCGCCCGGGCTTCATGTTTTCAATGGTGCCTTTTTTAGCCCTTCTGAGCTCCATCTTCTTGGTTCTTCACTTCTTCTTCCAGTATTACCTCAATCTCTATCACAACAAGGGGAATTAGTCATAAAACCATTGAAATCAACCTCAACTCCCTTATTCAAACAATTTATTGAAAAAGCATGAGTCCAAGCAAATTTCTAATTGAAAAAGGGTGCTTTTAGTATCAAAATCACATCACAAATAATGGTGTTTTAAACTGTTATCAGCACCTTCACCAAAAGTGTGAAAACAGGAAGCCATCCCCAGGTTTATATAGTCGATTCAAAGAAAAACAGAGTCGACTAGTTTTTCAAATATCTTATGAAAACCAGCTCTAGTGCCAATTGTTGGGAAACAGGTTGGCTTCGTTTTAACACCAAGAAGGGGGTGAATTGGTGGGTTTTCAAAATCAGAGTCTTTTCGCAATCTTTATAATGCTTTGCAAGTTTTCTTGAATCGCAAGTAATAGAAAATTAAGTGCAGCAGAAAATCAAAGTTGACTACAAGAATTTTAAAGTCGACTGAATGTAAAAGAGTAGGGACAGAGAATTCAAATGCAGGTTTTTATACTGGTTCGGCCTCAATGCCTACATCCAGTGTCCTTCCAATACGAGGAAGCAAATGCACTATAATGGTCAAGGTTTTTACAACAAGGCTTTTATAGAAGACCTCCACGTCAAAAATATAAACACCTCTCTAACCCTCAAACCAAAATATAGGCAATAACAACACAACAAGACTTGTAGCAAGATGTCCCCTCTCCTACAATCTACAACCCACTTTGAACAATCCTCAAAGTGTACCAGACTCCACGAGTCCAACTCCTATAGTCACAACAGGTAACACAACAATCACCACGGATGCCAACAAGAATCTTGATCAACCATAAGCACCTCAATGTGCAGATTCTGATCAAGCAGTGTGTGTAGCGCAATTCTCCTTCAGAAACTCCTCAAAGAAAGGTCACAACCGTCTTCTTGATGAGTTCTTGGAGCTCGAATCTTTGAAAGAAAAATCTGAAACAGAATATGAAAATGTTAGATTTCTAAAAGTTCTTCGAAATAACTCAGATCTCGTCTATTTATAGATTTTTACAAAACAGACGCTCTTGTAGTCGATTATACTATTAATACAGTCAACTGTATTAAATCAGTTATAACAGTTAAGACACAATAGTAGTATTTCAGTCAAACCAATTAATTTCTTAGTCAAAGCAGTTGACTAACATTCATTGCTCAACTAACTTTTAAAATATAATTGTTACTGTTCATGAGCACAACAGAGTTTCAAATCAAAGAACTAATGCAGTCGAATGCATGGCGCATATAGTCCACTTCAACATGTCAGAACATTTTGAAATTTTTTCCTTCACAAAATCTCACATAGCACTGTTTCAAAAAATTTGTACAAAGACTTTAGTATAGTCGATTCAATTAATAATGGAGTTGACTTTACTATCAGCTTTGTCACATAGTTTTAAGTTCACAAGAGTGCATGTGGTTTTCATCTTTCAAAACATGTGTAATGCAATCAAATATGATGTAACATGTACAAGCTCAGTAAATATGCATTCACATATCAATATACACACAAAAACATGTTTAACCGGATATCAATCAATAAGTACAGAACATGTAAAGCATCAACAACATATGTGTTATTAAAAATGTGTTGTCATCATAAAAAACCAGAGTGATCTAGATATTGTGTTGTCAACAATCTCATCAAAAACATGTATGCTTAACAGGTTTACTCAAATTAAAAAACTTCTTTGTATTGGTCTTATTTGATTGAGCTTTATATCCAATACCTTGCCTATATATAGCTCTACCTGAAGACTTTAAAACATCATCTAAGTTATCTCTACCCTGAGTGGACTTTGCTAGCATTCTAGTCAAGTAATCTATTTGTTAAATATGAGTAGGACAATTTTCACAATTCTTATCAACTGTTACAGTCTCAGTAATTACGGTTTTAGCAGATAATAGAGCTTCATCTAATTCTTTTTGCAACTTTTCATTATCATTGACTAAATTGTTAATCATATATTCATAATTCTTTCTCTCAGAGTTAAGTCGATTGACCTTGTATTACAGTCGCATGGCTTTAACGTGTATTTCTTGAAATGCATCCAGCAATAGGTCATACTTCACTTCAATAGGTTCTTTCTCGAACTTTGTATCACTATCATAATCTGTCAGTGATGTTCCAGCCATGAAACATTTATTTGATTCCTCCTCACGATCATAATCTTCATCACTTGAGGATTTTGAATCACTGTTTTCCCAGGCAATGTAAGCAATTTTCTACATTTTGTGTTTGTCCGTAGGGAACTTCCTGTTTGTTTTTTGCTTCAACTTCAGATCACGACAATCAGGCTTGATCTGTCCTTCTTTGCCGCATTCATAACATTGAACTGCATTTGATCTGGTAATTATTTTTCCTTTGCCATTTCCTGCATGGTCAGTAAGTTGACTAGTATTTTTCATAAATCGATTTAATTTTCTTACCACCATGGACGTCATTTCATTGTTGTCCAATTCTACTTCAGATTCGTCCTCAAATAAAACAGTCTTTAAGACTTTCTTGTTGGTAGCTTTCAGCGCTATGGAATTCTTTTCTTCAATATCTTCCTCTTCTTTCAATCTTTCAAGTTCAAGCTCATGTTCTCTTAACTTGCCGAACAAGGTAACCATGTTCATGCTTGTTAGATCCTTGGATTCAGAGGTTGTAGTGACTTTTGGTTGTCAGCTTCTATTCAAACTTTTAAGTATCTTTATGTTGATCTCCTCTTTATCGAACACTTTTCCAAGAGCCATTAGATGATTGACAATGTGAGTGAACCTTTTCTGAACTTCATATATGGTTTCACCAATCCTCATTCTAAAAAGTTCATACTCTTGTATTAAAGAATTCTTTCTGGCTCTCTTGACTTCATATGTGCCTTCATGTGTGACTTCCAACACATCCCACATTTCTTTTGCAGTTTTGCATTTAGAGATCCTGAAAAATTCATCAAATGTTAGTGCAAAGGAAATTATATTTCGTGCTTTAACATCATACTATGCTCTACGATTTTCTTCTTGAGATCACTCAAAAAAAAATTTCAAAACAGTTTTTCCATTGATAACATGAGTTGGCTCAAAGGGACCATTTACAGTTGCACCTGAAATACCTATATCCACTGATTCAAGAAAAATTTGCATTCGAATTTTCCAAAAAGGATAGTTTTCACCAGCAATAGCGGTGGTCTGTTTGTTGATTCACCTTCACCAACGGTTTGAAAACTAGAAGCCATTTGCTAGGAATAGTCGATTCAAAGAAAAATGCAGTCAACTAGTTTTTCAAATATCTTATGAAAACTAGCTCTGGTGCCAATTATTGAAAATATAATGGCTTAGCTTCAACACCAAGAGGGGAGTGAATTGGTGAAATTAAAAAATCAGAGTCTTTTCAAAATCTTTTTTGTAAAAGAGAGAAATTTCAAAAGTTTCTTGAATCGTAAGCAAAAAGATAATTCAAGTGCAGCGGAAAATAGTTGACTACATTAAAAGTAAAATCAACTAAAAATGTAAAAGTGTAGGGATAGAAGATTCAAACGCAATTTTTATACTGGTTCGGCCAACTGCCTACATCTAGTGTCCTTCTTGTACCCGGAAGCAAATGCACTATAATGATCAAGGTTTTTACAACAAGGTTTCTATAGCAACCTCCACGCAAAAATATAAAACACCGCTCTAACCCTCTAACCAAAATATAGGCATATACAAAACAAAGAACAGCAACAAGATATCCCCTGTCCTGTAGTCTTTAACCACTTTGAACAATCCTCAAAGTCCTAGAATGCAGCATGTCCTCTTCCTGTACTCACAACAGGGCAGCCACAATCTTCACAAGATTGAGAGAAGTAGTTGATCACATTCCAAACACCTCTATGTGCAGTATGATCAATCTGTCTTTCACCACACACACTTGCTCTTCAAGCAACCACCAAAGAATGATCACCACGGTCGTCTTGATGGTTCTTGGAGCTTAGCACGTTCTGCAAAATCTGAAAAGAATCACTGAAATCGTTAAAATTACAAAAGTCTCTTCAGAAATCAAATTTGCGTCTATATAGTTTATCACAAAAGTGACACTCCACTAGTCAATTGTGCTACTAATACAGTCGACTTAATGCAGACAATTATAACAGATGGCAACAATCAGACCAACTTAATTGATTACACATTTAATGCAGTTGACTCACAATTAATGCTTGGTCAAAGATGTTGGAAACAGGATGGCTCAGTTTTAACACCAAGAGGGGGGTGAATTAGTGAGGTTTAAAAATCAAAGTCTTTTCAAAATCTTTTTCGAAAAGTATAAACCTTTACAAAGTTTCTTGAATTGCAAGGAATTAAAAGTTTAAGTGCAGCAGAAATATAAAGTTGACTACGTAAACAATAAAGTGGACTTAATGTAAAAGTGTAGGGATAGAGAAAGCAAACACAGAGTTTTTATACTGGTTCGACCTCAATGCCTACATCCAGTGTCCTTCCACAACCAAGAAGCAAATGCACTATAATGGTCAAGGTTTTTACAACAAGGTTTTTATAGAGACCTCCACGTCAAAATATAAAACACCTCTTTAACCCTCTAACCAAAATATAGGCAGCAACACAAAGATTTGGAGTAAGATATCCTCTCTTCTGCAATCTTAAACCCACTTTGAACAATCCTTAAAGTGTTAGAACTCCACGAGTCCACCTCCTGTAATCCCAACAGGATAACAACAATCTTTCCAAAGATTGATATAAAACTTGATTAGTATGATGACACCAAATGTGTAGAACTTGATCAAACAGTACAAGCAAATCACTTCCTCCTTAAGACACTCTTCCAAGAAAGATCTTCATTGTCTTCTTGGTGAGTTCTTGGAGCATTTAATCATAGGATCTCAATCTGAAACAGCAAATGAAAATGTCAGTTCAACCAAAGTCTTTATGATCAATAGAAACACATCTATTTATAGTTTTCTATGAATAAGACGATCTTGTAGTCGACTGTGCTACTAATGAAGTCGACTGTGTTAGGAAACTATAAAATTCACCAAGAAGGGGGGTGAATTGGTGTTAGTTCAAATTTTAAATCTTTTCGCAATCTTGGTATGAAAATTCAAAGCTTTTGATCTTTCCTTGAAATACAAGTTATTGAAAAATGTAATGCAGCGGAAAAACGTAGTTGACTGCTAAACAGGTATAGTCGACTCAATTTAAAGAGTACAGGGATAGAGAAAATTAAACCCTAATTTTTATACTGGTTCGACCAACAATGCCTATATCTAGTGTCCTTCCAACCTTGGAAGCAAATGCACTATAATGGTTGCGGTTTTTACAGCAAGGAATTTATAGAAGCACCACGCAAAAATATAAATCTCCTCTCTAACCCAAAACTAAATATAGCTGCACACAAAAACTAGAATTGCAGCAAGAATCCCCTCTCCTGCAATCTGCACCCACGTTGAACAATCCTCAACGTGTCACCAACACTCTTCACAGGATGTCAAGCCTATCACAGCACGCTTCACAGGTTGTGAAGCCTATTACATCACACTTCACAGGTTGCCAAGCCTTCAGTCAAATGCAGCAGTCTTCACAGGATGCCAAGCCTTCAAGATCAAACCAGAAACACCTTCTTTGTGCAGAAGTTGATCAAACGGTAAGCGCAAATGACTCCTCAATCTGAATCTCTCTCAAGAAATATCACCACCGTCTTCTTGGAGAATTCTTGGAGGTTCTGAAACTGAGTGCTTTCTCTGAAACAGGACAATGAAAATGTTAGATCAGAAAATTCTTAGAACAAATCGTGTTCTGTTTCTATTTATAGTTTTCCTGTTAGTCTTAGTCGAATAGCCTACTAATACAGTCGACTGTATTAAATCAGTTATAATAGACAGTCAACACATAGGCTCCTCAGTCAACAAAATCAATGCACATTTATGATGGTTGACCCAGTTAGTTAATCCTAATTAACTTTTGAAAATATAGTCGTTGGAGCAAGTAGGAAGAACAAAATTCCAAATAAAACAGTAATACAGTCGAATAAGTGATTCACACTGTCGACTAACTCATGAAAAAACACTTTGAAATTCTTTTCATCTCAAAATCTCATCAAGTACACGTGCACAAAATCTGTAAAAAGATTTTAGCTTAGTCGACTCCATTACCAGAGTAGTCGACTGAACTGGTCCTTTGTCACAACAAATATAAGTTCATAAAAGTACTTGTGAGCTTTTCTTCAGAAATGTGTAAAAGTAATCAAAATCATTTTAACACACATTTCAATACAAGCATGTTCCAAACATATAACACATAGTCAATCATAGGAACATCCATGCAAAATAACAAAACATGTTCAATAAAGATATTGTTCAAAACAGTATAGCACATCAATTGAACATGTAACACTGGAACATATGTACTGTTATTAAGAAGTGTGTTGTCATCATGAAAAATCAGTTTCATATAGAGTTTGTGTTGTCAGCAATCTCAACAATCTCCCCCTTTTTTTATGATGCACAACCATGTATTCCAGTCTATACTCATAATATCTTTTCTCAGAGTTCAGTCGATTAACCTTGTATTCCAGTCACATTGCTTCAGCATGTAGTTCTCTGAATGTTTTAATCAGCTGCTGATATTTCTCTTCTATAGGCAGCTTCTCAAATTCTTCATCACTACCATACTCAATTTTTGCAGTTCCTCATCACTTGAGCTTTCAGATTCAGAATTCTCCCAAGCAATGTAGGCTCTTTTCTTCTTCATGTTTCTGCTTTGAGGAAATCTTTTCTTCCCTTTCTGCTTCGGTTGTAACTCAGGACATTCAGGCTTGAGGTGGCCTTCTTTTCCACACTCATAGCACTGGACAATGTTTATGCAGAAGCTTTTCTTCTTGCTTTGACCTGCATGGTTAGACAATTGACTATCATTTTGCATAAGTCGACTAAATTTTCTTACCATCAAGGTCATCAATTCTTTGTCATCCATCTCTATTTCTGTGATGTTCTTGCTTGAAGCTTTCAGAGAAATGGACTTTTTTTCTTCAATCTCCTCTTCATCCTTCAGTCTACCAAGTTCTAACTCATGTTCACGTAGCTTGCCAAACAAGGTAGCCATATTCATAGTTGTAAGATCTTTAGATTCAGAGATTGCAGTGACTTTTGGTTGCCAGTTCCTATTTAGACTTTTCAAAATCTTGATGTTGATCCCTTCTTTTTCAGAGGCTTTGCCAAGAGCTATCAGGTGGTTTACAATATGAGTGAACCGTTTTTGGACATCATAGATGTTCTCACCAACTTTCATTCTGAACAACTCATATTCTTGAATCAATGAATTCTTCCTGGCTCTCTCGACTTCATCTGTACCTTCATGTGTTACTTCTAGAACATCCCACATCTCCTTAGCAAACTTGTACTGGGATATCCTGAAAAATTCATCAATAGTTAGCGTTGAGGCAATAATATTCCAAGCTTTAACATCATACTAAGCTTTCCTATTCTCATCTATAGTCCACTTAGTAAAAGGTTTCAAAACAGTGTTACTATCAAATATTTTTGTAGGTACAAATGGACCAGTTAGAGTTGCATCCAAGATTCCTCTATCTTGCGATTCAAGGAAGATTTGCATGCGAATTTTCCAAAAAGGGTAGTTTTCGCCAGCAAATAGAGGTGGTTTGTTTATTGATGCACCTTCACCAAAAGTTTGAAAATTTGAAGTCATCCCCAGGTTATACAGTCGAATAGAACAAAAATAGAGTCGACTGAATTTTCAAATATCTTATGAAAACCAGCTTTGGTGCCAATTGTTAGGAAACAAGTTGGCTTCATTTTACACCAAGAGGGAGGTGAATTGGTGTTAGTTCAAATTTAAAATCTTTTTGCAATCTTTGTATGAAAATTCAAAGCTTTTGATCTTTCCTTGAAATGCAAGTTATTGAAAAATGTAATGCAGCGGAAAAACGTAGTTCACTGCTAAACAGGTACAGTTGACTGAATTTAAAGAGTGCAGGGATAGAGAAAATCAAACCCTAACTTTTATACTGGTTCGGCCAACAATGCCTACATCCAGTGTCCTTCCAACCTTGGAAGCAAATGAACTATAATGGTTGTGGTTTTTACAGTAAGGAATTTATAGAAGCACCACGCAAAAATATAAATCTTCTCTTTAACCCAAAACAAAATATAGCTGCACACAAAAACCAGAATTGCAACAAGAATCCCCTCTCCTGCAATCTGCACCCACGTTGAACAATCCTCAACATGTCACCAACACTCTTCACAGGATGCCAAGCCTATCACAGCACGCTTCACAGGTTGCGAAGCCTATCACAGCACACTTCACAGGTTGCCAAGCCTTCAGTCAAATGCAGTAGTCTTCACAGGATGCCAAGCCTTCAAGATCAAACCAGAAACACCTTCTTTGTGCAGATGTTGATCAAACGGTAAGCGCAAATGACTCCTCAATCTGAATCTCTCTCAAGAAAGATCACCACCATCTTCTTGGAGAATTCTTGGAGCTTCTTAAACTGAGTGCTTTCTCTGAAACAGGACAATGAAAATGTTAGATCAGAAAATTCTTAGAACAAATCGTGTTCTGTTTCTATTTATAGTTTTCCTGTCAGTCTCAGTCGAATAGCCTACTAATACAGTCGACTGTATTAAATCAATTATAACAGACAGTCAACACAAAGGTTCCTCAGTCAACAAAATCAATGCACATTTATGATAGTTGACCCAGTTAGTTAATCCTAACTAACTTTTGAAAATATAGTCGTTGGAGGAAATAGGCAGAACAGAATTCCAAATAAAACAGTAATACAGTCGAATAAGTGATTCACACTGTCGACTGACTCATGTAAAAACACTTTGAAATTCTTTTCATCTCGAAATCTCATCAAGTACACTTGCACAAAATCAGTACAAAGATTTTAGCTTAGTTGACTCTATTACCAGAGTAGTCGACTGAACTGGTCCTTTGTCACAANAAATATAAGTTCATAAAAGTACTTTTGAGCTTTTCTTCAGAAATGTGTAAAAGTAATCAAAATCATTTTAACACATTTCAATACAAGCATGTTCCAAACATATAACACATAGTCAATCATAGGAACATCCATGTAAAATAACAAAACATGTTCAATAAAGATATTGTTCAAAATAGTATAGCACATCAACTGAACATGTAACACTGGAACATATGTACTATTATTAAGCAGTGTGTTGTATCATCAAAAACCAATTTGATATAGAGTTTGTGTTGTCAAAAATCTCAACACATTGTCAACAGACAGTTATAACAGTTAAGTCAGTTAGTAGCAGCCATAACAACCAAATTGATTTCGTATTTAATACAATTGACTTTCATTTAATGCTTTAACAGACAATTGAAATATAGTCGTTAGAGTACAAAAGCATTAATAGAATTTCAAAACAAATAACTAAGTCAGATCCACTGCGCATGTAGTTGACTTAGACACTGCAAAATAGTTTTGAAAATCTTTTCAATGCAAAATCACTCACAACACTGCTTTTGAAAATCTGTGCAAATTCACGAGTTTTAATTGACTTCCTTCTTAATGAAGTCGACTTAAAACTTGCAGTTTTGCCACACAATATAAGTTCATCAAAGTGCATGTGGTTTTCTTTTCATAAACACATGTAATGCAATCACAAGTGATGTATCAAGTATAAGATCAGTGAATATGCATACATATATCAGAAACAACACAAACATGTTCATTAAGATACAATCACAGTAAAGAATAGAACATGTAACACATAACAATACATGTGTTATTAATAATGTGTTGTCATCATAAAAAACCAGAGCATGTGAGATTAAGGTTTAGCTAAACCAGTGCTTCCCTTATCAACAATCACAACAAAAGATATAAAATATAGTCGTTATACTTCACAAGCATTAACAAATTTTCAAAACAAAACTAATTAAGTCGAATGGCTTGCGCACATAGTCGACTAAGTCACACATTAATGCAGTTTTGAAAAATTTCTTTACAGAACTGTTCACAGTAAACTTTGAAAAGTTTGTGCAAAGACACGAGTTTTAATTGATTTGCTTCATAATGAAGTCGATTCAAAATTGTTGTTTTGCCACACAATATAAGTTCAACAAAAGTGCATGTGGTTTTTATTTTTCAAATCAAATGTTATGCAATCACAAATAATATGTCATGTAGAACAAAGTGAAATTGCACAAAATGACAGAATCAACACAAACATGTTCTCAAGTAATGAACATGTAACACATATCAATTTATGTGTTATTAATAATGTATTATCATCGTCAAAAACCATAAACACTGTGATATTGTAAGGTTTAGCTAAACCAGTGTACTTATCAACAATCTCAACACATACAAATCCAAATAATCATGTTATTCGATATTTGAAACAAAATTACAATATTTAAGTGGGTAAGCAAATTTACAACTTAAAAGGATGACGATTAGTATGTATACTACTTACTTAAATTAGAAGGTCTAATTATTTATATAATATATAATTTTGGGTTAAATATATTTTTAGTCTTTAAATTTAGACATAAAATTGAAATTAATTCTTATAAGAGTTTAGTCCTCAAATTTTCAATATATATATATATATATATATATATATATATATATATATATATATATATATATATATATATATATTATGAAGGTCTACTTGATTTTTTTTTAATTTTCTTTTTAATTTGTATACCGTTTTCAAAATGTAAATACTTATTATGAAGCTAGACATTTTAAGTCTTCTAACAATATAATTGTTTTTCCAACAATATACCACAACTATGCCATTATACTACATTTAAATCAAATACACCACTTCTTTTCGATTCGTGTACCGATGTTATTCGTTGAACAACTTTTTGATGATTATTTTTATCTTTGGTTTCTTAAATTTAAGAAAAGAAATGATAATCTTAACTTAATTAACTTTATCTAACATCTTCCTATAGTATCTCATCAAATTTTCTTGAAAAAAAAATCTCCAACTCATTTTAATGATTAAAAAATAATTATCCATTCCCTTTTATTTTCTCTTCTTATTAATAACAAGTTAATCTTATTAATCAAATATTGTATCTAATATTAGTTTATTTTGTACTATATTTTTACTTATGTAGAAAAAGTAAAAATCATACCGACGGATTAACCACTACTATTGTTTTAACAAATCAAGGGTCTAGATTTTGAAGTGAGCAAGAATCTAAGTTATTATATTCTCAACTTGGGAATTTCTTTCTCTACACGTCATGTTTTCTTCCTATACCCCAATAAGCAAAAGGAAAAGTCAAATTTACCCTAAGTTTTTTCCCTCCTCTTCTCCGTACCTTCCTCCACCTTCGTCTCATCTTCTTGTTCCACCTCCACCTTCACCCAAATTTCCTCCATCTCTGTCTCCATTCCATTTTCTTCCTTCACTCTTCTTCACCTCCACATCCGCTCCATCTTCTTTAAAATTATGTAAAACCCTAATCTTTCACCTCTTTCCCCATTTCCTAATATTTCACCACTTTCCTACTTCCTGAGAAGTGAGATGTCCCATGTCCTTTAAACTCTTCTCCCACAAAGCATTAATGTTATTCTCCATATGCGAATTGCGATACTGTGTAGTTCTTAATAGAAATTTGTATTAAGAATTATATAAAATGTAATATAATTTGCATTATACATTGTATAATTTAAAATATAATTTATATTTTAGATTATTTTTTAAAATTGTATATACTATCTAAAATGAAATTTGTATTTTAGGTTGAATAATTTAAAATATATAATTTACATTCTGGATTTATTTTCAAATTTGTTTTATAAATTTATAATCTGAAATATAATTTTTTTGTATTATGAATTATATAATTTAAAATGTAAATTTACCGTATTATATAATCTCAAATGTAATTTAAACTTTTTTTAAATTTATATTACAAATTGTATAATTTAAAATGTGAATTTATATTATGAAGTATATATATATATATATATATATATATATATATATATATATATATATATATATATATATATATATTATAAAATTGGAATTTTAAAAGGTACGGGTGCCCACAAAGAAAACATGGAAGTACTGGAAGAAATTCCCTAATATATAAAACCATGTTTTAAAGAAAAAAAAGTGCCATAAAAAATAAGCATATTCCTAAACGCTGTAGAGCGTATTTTGATTGTTGGAAGACCAAATCGAGGAATTCAGAAAAGGGAGCCCCGTTCGTTCTTCCCGTTCCGTTTCGGTTCCCTTTTCTCTTCTTTCCGATTGAAATTCCTTTTACCTTTCCAATTACCTCACAATTCTTTTCCCTCTGATCACAAGAGGTTGGGTCGATCGCTGAACGCAGAAGATGGGAATGAAACAAGTCATTAAAAGCCTCGACGCGTTTCCACGCGCCGAGGATCACTTGTTGCAGAAAACCCAATCTGGGGCTCTTGGTATTGCCCTTTTGGCTTCCAATTTGTTTTATTTGAGTTAGTTATTTGTCTGTGACTTTTTCTTGAATTTAATGTTAATTTTTGCATTGTTGTTTTTGTTGCAGTATCCGTAGTTGGTTTGATTATAATGGCCACATTGTTTGTGCACGAGCTGGGTTACTATCTTACAACCTACACTGTTCACCAGGTTTTTTTTTTTTTTGTTTTCTGCACTCATGAATTGAAATTGCATTATTAAACAAATATTATGATTGAATAGATAATTAAAAATGTTTTTGACCTGTGCAGATGTCAGTGGACTTGAAGCGGGGGGAAACTCTTCCAATTCATATTAACATGACGTTCCCTTCTTTGCCTTGTGATGGTTAGTTAGTGAGCTGTTTTGGTCTGTTTGATTTCTTTTTTTCTTTTGGGTAATGATGTGGGGGTTGTGTGTGTATGAAATTCTGAATGTTTGTTCTCTGTGTTTGAGGGCAGTTTTGAGTGTAGACGCCATTGACATGTCGGGAAAGCACGAGGTGGATCTTGATACTAACATATGGAAAGTAAGTTGGTTTGTGGTTCGTAATAATGTACCACGTTTGAAGTGTTTTGAATGTTGTGTCGTGTGTTTGCTGAGGTGTAGTGATACGTCAAAGTATATATTTAGGATGTAGTGCCGAAACTTGAAGGATGTCATTGAGATGAAGAGATATGTCTAGGCCCTGGGTGTTGGGATGTGGTGTGATAGAACCTTGTAATGTATCATTGAGAGGTAGCAATGTGTCTTGATGTAGGCCAAAGGTGCTTCATGAAGAGGCCTCAATTTTTGAGATGAGTGTTGCTCATGTATTGTTGAGTGTTCTGAGCTAATTGGCAGGCTGTGTACTGTGTTGTGGTAGCGTTTTATTATAGGTGTCACATTCTTGAGATTTTTAGTGGTGCTGATGCTGCAGATTACCAATCTGAAGTTGTAGTGGTATGCCTAGCTTGAGAGAGAACAATGAAAACATTTATATATATGTATAGATTCATTGTTTTAAAGGCTAACCAAATTATTTACTCTAATAATTAGGAAATTTTATCATTGTATTTATCATATTAATTTGTTAATTGTCTAATTGAGAGACAATGTTCATCATATATTATTTGTGCATCCTAGAATCTCCAACATGTCCTTTCATGCTAAGGACTGAATATCTCAAGTGTGAGACTAGATATTCGTGGGTGGTCTAATAACAGGTGGCATGATAGGCCCAATAAACTTTGCAAAGATAGGCTTTGATACTTAGAAAATTTACTATTATGGTACAAAACTTGCCTATAAAGCGAGGTTTGCATTGACCTATATGTTGTAATTTGAAATATCTCTAGTTTATGTGGAATTTCCAACTGTGCACAATGATTATTATCTTGTGTCAAGTAAATTTATCTAATAGTTGTTACTTGTTAAATTCTTTTATGATTAATAATTATTTACCCTTTGTTTGAACTTGTTGTAGCTTCGCTTGAACAGGGATGGCCATATAATTGGCACTGAATATATATCCGATCTTGTTGAAAAGGAGCATACCCATCATAAGCATGGTAATTGTTAGAATATTTACCCTATTTATCATTATTGTATCATAACTACCCTATTTTTGTATTAGAACTTTCTTATATATAGAATAAGAGTGAAAGGGATCTTTCAAGTCCTTGAGAATTATTTTACAATTTCAATCTCAAGTTTGTATTAGAGCAGGTGGTCTGAATCTCTTCCTACTCTGTCTTTGTTGCCGCTAGTGGCCCCGTGGCCTCTATCACCGGCAGCCTTAATAATTTCATTTTGTCTGAAATACCTCAATGAGCAGTCCCGCTCTCCTAATAATATCAAATATTTCTAGTGCCTTTTTTTTAGCTGTTTCCCTCTGTCTGCTGTTATCCGTCGCCAACCACCGTCCATTGTCCTGCCGCTAACCACCATCCGTCGTCGTCCGCCGCCATCCACCGCCACAGTTTAGTTTGACGACCAGTGGATCTGGATCTCCTCCTTGAGCGATGGCCAACCCCGCCGGTCTAGAGGGCTAGTTCTCATCCAGGGGCCGCCACACGAGCCACATTTTATGATGTCCGCGGCCGCTGCTGTCACATTTTCTCTGGTGATGCTTGGGGTTTTGTGTGCCTCGAGGAGCTCGACCCATTCTTGGTGGGCGCTTCCCTATTCTACTCTGGACACCTCATCTCGCTCGACTTCTTTCCGATCAGTTTCGAGTGTGTGTTCCTCACGTGCCACCTTTCCATGTTAGAGTGACATTGCGCCACTGTCAGTTGTCTCGCAGGAGCCTCCTGAGTTTGTTTTTGTCCTTGTTTCTTTGGTTCAGTGGCTATAACTTAGACCTTGGGTTTTCTCCTTTGATTGTTTTAGAACACAAAGTCCTCCAGATCTCATCTGTTTCATCATTGTCTGACTTGCCGAATCGTGCTGTGTCCATATTTACCCGTGGTTCCTAATTTCGAAGTCATGGTATTCTGAGTTTTCTCTCTTAAAACCCTAAAATCGAAAATCCCCAATTTCTTGTTTTCGTTTTGGAATAGTGGAGGCATGTCTGCTTCTTCATCACCCTCTTTGCATCACCTAACTACCACCAACGTAGTCATTCAAGTTCGTTCTTTGACGCACCACATAATCCAACCATGGTTATCCTAGTGGCATTTTGGTTTCTTCTTCTCCTTGTACGCCACCATTGGTTTTCTTCTCCTTTGGTCACTCCAACCTGTCTTTGGCATTTCAAGGGTGATGGTGAGCCTTGCGCCTAGGCTTGGTGCCTATGAAGGAAGCAACCCATTGTGATAAGAAATCTGTATTTTTGGATTTTGGGTATTTTCTTGTTTGGTTGTTGTTTGAGAATGCAGGGTGATGAAAGAAATTGGTAGCTGAATGTGTTTTTGAGTGCTCCACGTGAGGCTTAAAGGTATGGAGATTATGGAATTGAAGACTCATGATCTCTTCGTGAATGGAAGTGAAGATGGGATGAGAGAAGTCTTCTCGAGTAAGAAAAAAAAAACAAAAAAACTCTCTGTTTCAGCATTGTTCCTTAGCCTCCTGTGTGTTTAGCTTTGCATATTGTAGCAATTGTGATGTTCCTGATGGCTCGTGTCATTTATTTACGAGTCTCCAAGGAGAGTCCACACCATCAGCTGTTTAAGACCAAGTTATTTCAAAACGAAAGTCATGGATTGAAGGTTGCTCATGGCAGGAGTGAGAGTCTATTTCTGGCAAGATTCAGAATCTTAGTCAAACAATTTCACCATCCCCTTATCAAATTTGTTTTTGTTTGTCATTGGCGTGCCGTCATTTCCATCGTTCACAGCGAGGGGGAGTATTTTTCAACCACTACAGGCCCCATCAGTCAGTGATGGCAATTCCTATAGCTTGTCTCCTTTAGCCACTACAAGCCCCATCCTTACTCGATGGCAGTTTAGTCCTTGTAGTTTTGTCGCTTTCAGCCACTGCAGGTCCCATCAATCAATGATGGCAATTTAGTGCATGTAGTTTTTTGCTTTTAGCCATTGTAGGCCCCATCCTTACTTGATGGCAATCCAGTCTTTGCAGTTTGTCGTTGTCTACCACTACTAGCCGTCATCCACTTTTGATGGAAATCTTCTTTAACAAAGTCATCCTAGTTGAAGGTTCATGGCGCTAGTTGAAATTTCGTGGTTGTCCACTATTGTCCCATATTATTCTCCATAAGCTTTTGCGTCTCTTTGGCTACGTTGGTTTGAGTTCAATTTGATTTACAGACATTCTCTCTCGATGGTCTGAAGCATACATGCATCTTGGTCGAAGCCAAAGTTACCATGTCTATTGTCTCATTCGAGACAAGTTGATTTTGTTGGATAAAATGACCAACTTACATATGTACTATTGACCAAGTTCCTAAAGAGATCTTGGATTGAGTTTATTTGTTCTAAGCTTGGTACATATAATTTGTATGCTCCAGCTTGAGGGAGAGTGTTAGAATATTTACCCTATTCATCATTGTTAGAGTATTTACCCTATTTATCATTATTGTATCAGAACTACCCTATTTTTGTATCAGAACTTTCTTATATAGAGAATTAGAGTGAGGGAGATCTTTCAAGCCCTCTAAAATTGTTTTACCGTTTCAATCTCAAGTGTAATTTCTTGTTGCTTTATGTGTATATGGTTTAAGAAGTCTATTTTAAAACTTCTTAATTTATTTATGCCTGGATTCAATTCATTTATTGAGTATTGGGTTCATGTCTATTATATTTCTTTGGCATGATAAAGAATGCACTCCTACTAATTTTTCAAAATTGTTTGCAGACAATTAGTCATAAATGTTTGAATGAAGATACCTGTTTTAGTTTATATGTTACTTGGCTATGAGTAACTGTTCGTATAAAAGTCATTCCCGTTCATCCAATCAAATTGCTTAAGCTCATAGGAGAGTAGGTTCTTGGCATGGTATTAAAACATCTGTAAGATTATGATTATGTGAGCTATGGTTAAGTCTTTTTGATCTCTATTCTTTCAAATGAAAAGTTAAATTCAGGACAAAGTTAAAGAGCATATGCATTAGCCACAAATCGAGCCCAAAAAATAAGATTCTTTTGTTGTGGGTTTGTTACATATAAAAACCCTTTATGCACCTTCACCAAATATCTTAAACTTTAGGTTGTTTGATTTTTGAATGAAACTATTTCTTGTTAAACCTCCAGCTGGCTCTTTCTGCTTCACAAATTTCTATTGGCAGAATAAAATGATCAGAGTTATGGAAGTTGAGGAGTGTAGGATGGTGAGTGGGTTGCCCCCAATCAGAGACAAGGATCTAATATCAATGGGGACTTTAGAAGTTGGAATATTTAGTATTGCTCCAGATATCCATTCGCCTCTGAATTTGTAGTATGAGTAAAAAGTCATTACAATTTGAGTACTAGGTTTTAGTGGTAAAAATATTATCTACAGATATGAGGGCATTATCTAAAATTACCTAAAAAGACTATAATAATTCTTCGTAGTCTGAAACCTTATGAATTAATATTTATATCTAAGTACAATTTAAATCAAATGTAAGGTCAGAGATTTAATTTAATTTGAATTTATGTAAGGGATCATATATACATAATATAGAAAATATGTAGTATTTTACATATTATCAATGACATTAAAGGTCAGATATATTATAAAATTTTGATACTTAATATAAAATAGAACAAATTATTTTGTAGGTCTTTGAATTATTTGACAATTTTTACTTAAGTTCTCAAGGTTCTTTTTTTAGTTTTAAATTGGATCCTTGAATTTGTATTTGTATTTGTTTTTTAATTAGGTTCTTTTGTCTAATTGTCATTATGATAAATGAACAATCTGGCACAATTGTGAGTTTGCAATAAGGTTGTTGTAGTGTGAAGCTTGAAGAGACTTTTTATAGAATACTTGGGTTGAGTGGACCTAGTGAGGAGAGAATACTTGTTGAAGAACCCAGTAGAAAATATTAGGTTCATCATCTGAACTTGAAGTTGCCAAAATATTGGCATGGATAGATGGAAATACTCAATGCAGATATATAGGGTTGAAAATAATAGAATTTAGGGATTATTCAGTTCAGGGATATTGATGATACATAGGGCAATTATTCTAACAAGGATAATTCCTACTTTTTGTGCCCCTATAATCTTTTGCTGTCATTGCTACTGGTATATTATTTCCTTCAATAGCATGGACTTTGTTCATAGTTTATGAGAGATTTTTAGTTTTGTATAACTTCAATTCTACTCTAATCTCCTCTTGCGACCCATTCGAAAAGATCCTCATCAAAAACTGCCTGTCCAACCCCTAATAACTCTAGCAAGTCTTTTAAGCTATGATATAAATTCAGTCACCGAATTCTCCTGCATCAGAGCACTTGAGATTAATAAGAGAGAATCTTAAATTGGAGGGCTTGAAAGACCCCTCCTATGATCTTCTATTTATAATGATAGAAAACTGATACAATGAGGAGATAAGAGATCAAAAGTCCACCCTAGACTCCTAGGTACAACTCATAGAGTGCACTAGATTCCGAGGTACAGGACTAGGTACTAATCATAATTACAGCTGATAAATGGTTCCCGATGCACTACTTATTACTTATTTCAACAAAAGCCAACACCAATTCGAAAGGGTCTCCCATCAAAACTGGTTGAGAACTTTGAATGAGCATTTTGAAACCAAACCAAGATTGGTTTGGGTTGCGCATTTCCCACCATGAAACCGAAATAGCCATTGCCTTCCATGGCCACCATAATTGCTACCACTTTCTCCTCTTCTTGAACCCCTCTCAAATGGAAAAAGGCGATAAACTTTTCTTATCCATCCCACAACATCTTCTCCCTCAAATATAGAAATATCCTCCATTTGTCACAATTCTTGTTTTCCAAGGATGTTGCACTCACAAATTCTTCTTGTACACCTTCATCAAAGACACTTGTTCATAGAAATTGCTGTGCTCACACTTTTCCCACATCCTTCTTTCACAAACCTTTTCCACAAGTCTCTTCAACTGAGCCATTCGAGAATCTTGTTATAAAAATCTGGCTTCCAAATCCACATCCATTTGGGATAATCTTGCATTCAAAACCTTCAAGTAGCTCAATCCTAGTGGCTAGAGTCTTCTCCAACGCCTCCACTCTTGATTCCATCATTCTTGTAGTCATCGTGTGTAATAACCTGCAAAGCCTGGATTGAGCTTTGATACCAATTTATAGAAACTGGATCAGAAAACTCAAAAAGGCAAAGAACAGTTGAGAAATAAAGCTAACAGTTGTGTATAAAAGTTTAAAAAGTACAAAATTTTACCTGTACACTTCTGGCACTTTAAGGGTCTAGAAATCTCCCACGGACCAACTATCTTTTCATCTCTCTCAAGACCCGAAGAAAAAACCTATATTACAAGCTTCCCAATGGAACAATATAACTACTAGCAGATTTCTCGGCAGTTTGAATCAAATCAATTAGCTGTCTTTTCTTTCTCCTTTATTTCTTCTTTCACAGACCTTTGTAATAGGAGGCGTAACCTAACATAATCTGTCTTCTAAAGGACCCTCTTTGGATGCTGCACCAGTTTATGCCTTCACATGGTTTTCTGATGAAAGACTGGAATAGCTTGGTTATCACAGAAATTTCATAGGGTTTGTCTTTCCAAACCTCAAATATTTAAAAATCTGTTCCAAATGTATTATTTCACTGGTTTCTAGGGTGATTTGCTGTTCAGTGCCGTTTTTAGGCTCTAACTGGATTGTTTCAATCTTTGGTCCCTGATCTCTCTTTTGAAGGACCCTCTTGTTTGGATGCTGCCCCAGTTCCCTTCCTGCTGTTTAGTGATTGCACTTTGCTGCACCTTTCTTGTTTAGTGTTTCTGCATTTTCTTGATTGTTCTTACCCTGACCTTGGTTTATGCTCACATATTCTATTAGTCATATTCTAAAGTCAAACTGTAGTTTAACTAGTGTGGTTTTCTGGGCTAACCATTTCATTGTGTATATCATATTCTTGTTACATTTTTTCTTCACTTACAGCCTTGTAAAAACTGTGAACAGATGATCATAAAGATCATGATGAGCATTCAGAACAGAAGATTCATTTGCAAAATCTTGATGAATCTACGGAAAATATTATCAAGAAAGTGAAGGAAGCAATAAAAAATGGGGAAGGATGCCGGGTATGAAAAAATTCCAATATATGAATTACTTTTGGTGAATTTGTGTTCAATATTCAAAATTCTTAACATATTTTTTTATGATATTAATCCTATTGTAGGTTTATGGCGTTTTAGATGTTCAAAGGGTTGCTGGAAATTTCCATATTTCAGTACATGGACTTAATATATATGTTGCACAAATGGTAAAATATTAATTTTTTTTCTTAATCTTGTATACATATAGGATATGTTTGGAATAGCTTCGAAAAATAAATTTTATGTATAATCAATTACTGATATAATAAAATCAGAATCAGTTTTTGTTTGGGTAAGTTTGAAGTGGTTAAAATTACAGTAAGAAATATGAGAAATATTTGATGATATCATCTTTAGAATATTTTAGTGTCTTAGATGATATTTTAAAATATTTTAAATTTTATGACTTATTTTCTTATTTAATTAGGATCTTATTATTATAGGAATATCTTATTATAATTAGATTTATCAGAATTTGATTTTTAGGCATATCATCTCCTGTGATAAACTGCACTATTCAAAAGCACAAACTATACTCACGACAATTTGTATCAACCTGCGATCTTGTGTGGATCTAACGACTTCTCCAAGATTGAAGTACTTGAGATTAAATAGAAAATATATTTCTAGAGGGCTTAGTTGATCCTCTCACAATCTTTTATTTATAATAAAGAACTGATACAAGAATACATGGAAGATTAAGGAACTGCTCTAGACCCAAGGTGCATAACTAGATACTACTATAGATACAACTCAGAAAAGCTAGCACACTACACCCTAAGTAGGCTTAATTATGATACATAGATGTAACTATTCTAATAGAAGTTTTGTGAGATTCACAAGACTAAATTATTTTGTGAAAATCAAGCAACCCTTCAAATTGTCTCTACTCCCAAGTTCCATAAACGAACCCAACACAGGAACTGATTGTCATTTTTTGGGTACGTTGATGTCCAAGGAAATTAATACTGAATTAATGTGTCCAATGATCAGATCGTCTATGTTCCGACCAAATCCTTAAGGGGACCTCAAACTCGGTTCATATGTTACAACCTTAGTGCATAGAAAAAGCTTTTTGTCTTCTAGGTTATTTTGTGAAAGTTGTTTTGGCCGTGCCTGTCTATCCTATAGGATCCTAGGTGTAGGTCTTTTGTTAGCTTTTTTGGTCTTACTGTTCAGATTGAATCTAGGTCTAACAAACTAACACTCTTTGAACTGTTTACGTAAAGTACTCTAATATAGAGTCATGTGTCTCAAGAGTATACAGTACTTTACTAAAGAGTCACATATATCCTTTAATCTTTAATATAAGAAGTCAAATAGTTTTAGCCATTAGATTAGTTTATTTTAACGGAAGATTCGGTGTATGTCTTCTTTACCTGGTGTTGACGGATCTCATCCCATGTGTTTATATATGTGTAGTGAGAGGGACGGTAAGAGAAGCTCCTGTTCTATAAAGAGATAAACCTTCTGTTTAGGGCCAAGCCAAAAGATAGCTTTCTCTCCTGGATATAACTGAATTGTCAAGGCCAACTATAAGAAAAAGACCCCCACTCTAGATGAACAGTTACAATGCTGAAACTCAGCACTAGTTGGGACTTCCAAAAACCATTACCACGTATTTGCAAATTATATCCACTTATTCAGGGATATATTTTCCATTTATAGACTTAATTCGGAATACGCACATAAATTTATTCCAATATGACTTTTTTGTACCTTGTATGACCTTCCTGTCTAAAATTTGCTTAGAAAGACGTCTGTCGAATTGATGAATTCTACTATATCTGATAGTTAACTCAGTTGTGATGGCTTTATGCAGATCTTTGATGGAGCAAAGAATGTGAATGTTAGTCATGTCATCCATGATTTATCATTTGGCCCCAAATATCCAGGACTTCACAACCCACTTGATGACACAAATAGGATTCTGCATGATACCAGTGGAACATTTAAATATTATATAAAGGTTTGTGCTTTGAGCTCTTAGTAATCTTTCTACTTAGCCTAAGCAACAGTGCAGGTGGCCGTCATTACTCCTCCATGCTGCTCTGATAGTTTGGAGGATGCCAATTATCTATTTTTCTCCTCCTTTTCCTTTGTCTAGATTGATTCTTGCCTGCCTTATGATGAAATGGGTTGTCAAATATTTGTTGCGTCCTCTTAGTATAGCCGTGTACTGAGATCCAATATAAATCCAGATAATTGAATTGGAATTGAATTCAAATATATTTTCAGAAAGTTCAGTTTTGAATTTTGTAAATATAAATAATTCAATGATTTTAAATTCAAATACATATTTTCTAAAAGAAAATAGTTTGGATGTTTATAAATTAGTTTGAGACCAATTTTAAATTTGGTATTGTGTTCAAAATCGGTTTGAAATCTAAAATAGTTTTAATGTAAGTGTTATACTTACTAAGAGTTAAGAGTTAGAAAAAGAAAAGTTCAAATTTTTATTTTATTTTATTCTCACCCTAAACCAAAGGCATGCAACATGTGATATTATGTAAAAAGTGAGTGCAGTGCTTGAAAGATATACACACGCATACACGCAAAAACTTTCATTGGTATTATTCTTTTTTTTATCTTCAGATTGTTAATAATTATGAAATTGAATTACGTGATATTTACAAAGTATATCCTTTCAAACCATATTTTACATATTTTTAGTTAATATTTATCTAAATAAATAATATTTATGATAGGTTCTTAATCAAGAACCTATGATAAGCACACTTCAAAACTCACACGCAACCCACAAATATACTGAATAGCCTCTGTTATTCAATATCAATCAATGGGATACAGAAAGTTGAGAGCTTAACCTCCTCCGCTCAAGACAAACAAGTTCCTGACAAAACAAATGAATTCACTAACTACCATCATCTACAACTAATCTCCCTTTATATACATGATCCTCTTAGCCGACCCTCCTAACTGCCTTGGCAGTTAGGTTGTGTAACTGTTTTTCTCCTACTATATACAAGTAGAGGCTTAACAATTTATTTACCTTTTTGTGTGATTTCATACAATAAAGTTTCACAATAAATATCATTAATTCTTATTTTACCCTTTTTATCATCCACGTTAGCTATTGTAGTCCTGAATATGGTTGAGTCTACTAAACTTTTTCTGTTCTTTTCCTTTCTCCCTCCCTACATTTATTCTACTTTGAAAAATCTTCGTAGTCTTTGGTGGTTCTCCATTTCTCTTGGATGTAGTTAAATCCACTTAATCAAACACTTTCAAACTGTAAAGTAGCCAACTGAATCCAGAATTTGTAGGCAGAAGTTAAGATTGTTTGTTTCTATTTTGTGGAAATAAAAAACTTAACAGCTATCCATCAAGTGCCAATGTTCACAATATATTCCTCTTGAAAAGCCAAAGAGTCTGAGTGCACAGAAAAGAACACTTGTAATGTTCTGGTTGAAGTGCAAGTGGCCAATATACACTAGCAAGTACCAACACAATTGAACTTTAAGCTTACCATTCCTTACCAGTAGAACTCATAAAAGGGCAAAGACAACACCAAGATCTGAAAGAATTCAACCCAAGTGGAATAGCAAGGTTGGATGCATATTATAGAACCTGGTCTGGTGATTCTAGCCTGTAAATGTACAAACAACATGGAATTTTTGCTGGAAAGAGCTGGATTTCTAGTTTTCTAAATTTTGGTCTTGGCATCCAGATTTTGAGTCAAATAGAAATTTAACTTGTATAAAAACCAACATATTCTTTATTTTGTAAAAGAAAATAGCGAGATTCTTGGGGGTGAATTCCATGTTTAATTTGCACAGCAGAGAAAATATTTATATTAAGAATCATAAATGCAAGGGTAATTATAAGTAAATACAAGAATATAAAGGTACTCTAATTAACATAATTACATAAGGTAATATGCCTTAAGTAAATTTTTTATATTGAAATCAAGCATCAGTTTATGATTTTGGTTTTTAGCAGAGTTGCTCTTTGTAGAATGCTCAATACAATCACTCCCTCGGATTTAAAGTCTGGTTTATATATCCTCAATTTATAGTACTGCTCATACTTCTTTCTTATCAGCCACAATTAAGTAAAGTTTACTTTGAATGCCCAACTTCTCTTCCTTTAATCTACTGGAAAAACTAGCAACTCCTGAAGTCAGAATTGAGGGTATTAATAATCACATAATCCTTAATCTTTAGTATAATTTAGTGACTGTAATTTATAATTCCAGCATCTATTTTGGTAAAATTCATAAATTTCCTAAACTGATGCAGGTTGTTCCAACCGAATATAGATATATCTCAAAAGAAGTTCTACCAACTAATCAGTTCTCAGTATCAGAATATTATTCACCAATTAATCAGTATGATCGGACTTGGCCAGGTTCGTTTTATATATTTAACATTGGCTTTGTTCATGTTTTGGTCTAGATCTTCATTATTGTTCTCCATTTATACTTTGCATGCAGCTGTCTACTTTTTGTATGATCTATCACCCATTACTGTCACTATCAAGGAAGAGCGCCGGAGTTTTCTCCATTTTATTACTCGGTTATGTGCTGTGCTAGGTGGAACCTTTGCTGTGACAGGTTTTGTTCTTAATTACTGACTCTACTGTTCTTCCATTGATCATTGCATCCATCCACGCGGTTGGCCTATATTTTTCCGCCCCAAAAGTGAATTGTTGTTTTAGGTACTCCAGGGACATTAAAATAGTAAAGTTTCCGCCATATGATCATTTCTGCAGGTTTTAGTATAGTACTTAAGTCAAACCACATTAGTTGATATTATTTCATCTAAAGGATTGCAAAATTATGATAAGATTTTCAAAAATTAGTTCTGATATCATATGTTAGTTCTCTGGAGTCTTTATCCGCTCAAATTCTTCCTGCCGCAGTCTTCTCTGTTTCTTTGACTCACATTCTTGTCTAAAAGCTTATGTATAATGACAGGAATGCTTGACCGTTGGATGTACAGACTTATTGAAGCTCTGACTAAATCAAAGTCTAAACGGTAGATCATGAGAGCCACTATACGTCCTCAACCAAGGGATTTCAGGCACTGTATGGAGTTTACTGTCGCCAATTATTTAGAAAATATTGGTGGCACAGTTTAATCAGGCATGAGATTTTAAACACGTGTTCATACAGTTGCATGTATTGTCTGACATCAATGACTAGCTGATCCGATCCTTTTCTTTTGGATGAATGTTTTGGGGTTTGATTTAAGTGTAGACAACATTGTACAACATTGTCTTATCAATCAAGCCTGTGAAATTTACGTAGTAGAACCTCAAATTTGGAATATAGTGATTATGATAGGTTGTCTATTTCTCGTAGTTGTGCAAGTTCATATTTGGATTTTCGTGATTGTATTATTCTAAAGTGGCACAGAGGATTTTTCTGTTGGAGCACTTTGTCTAGTGTTACCAAGGAAATTTTAAGGCACTGCACTCAAAAGAGACTGGAGTATTTAAGTCAGTTTGTATTAAGTTTTTTAGTGTCAAGAAACCTAGATACTATCTCAATAAATAATCACAACAAATTTATGAATTTTCAGTGAGAAAACAATTTTATTGAATGGAAATACACTAAAAGCAATAATCAACAACAATATACAAGATAGATATTGTCTTTGTAAAAAAACACTCAATAACCACAAAAATAAACACCTCTCCTTAAAAGACATAAAGGAAACATAACTAAAAAAGGAAACCGTCAACTACTAAATAAAAACTACCCCTATCTAATATGAAACTGCTCTTAACTTCCACAACCAACATTTATTAATTGTCATGTTTATTTTTTTGACGTAAACCTTTCAAGACCTATCAATATTGGCAAGGGTTTGAACAACTTTGCCTTCAACGTTGGAATTAGGAAATTAATCTCTAATCAGTGCTTCGTCTTCTTAAGTTGAAAGATCAATCAAACACAAACAATTTATACTGGTTTGACTATCACAAGCATACATCCAGTCCTCCTTCAACAACCTTAGTTGAAAGGAATCCACTATAATGATTGAGTATACAAGAATACAAAGACAACCTTCTCAATACACTCCACTCAAAATCAAAATAGCAACCCAAGAGATGAACACCCTCAATCTCTTGCAAATACAAAGAGCAATCCCAACTCTTAACCCTTGGCTATACCAGCACAGGTACATAATACAAATTGTTTGAAAGAACCTAATCTTTAACACACTCTCCAAGTGAAAATTGAATTAAAACCACTTTTTCTCAAAGTCTTAAATGAATCTTGATGTATAATCAACCAATGAAGTTTAGATCCTCCAAAAATGCTTCTTAATATCACATGTAATCAAAGCTCAACAAGAATGCTAGTATTTAAAAATTGTAACGTTATTGAAATAGGTTTCAAGTCACATATATATAAGATTTCCAAATTCTATTGCATTATACTCGATTATGTTAATTTCATAATCAATTATGCTTTTTCTCTGTTTTATCAAATTATCGTATGTATGTAATGATTATTTAAACACTTAAGCCTATTACTACTTCATTTAACAGTCTTACCAAATTAGGCTATTTATGTGATGGATTATACTATGTTCTTTGTTTTAGTCAATTATCAAACTTATGTAATCGATTATTTCAACACTTCATATTAGCTATCCATTTGCCATCCTTAACAAATTATCTCACTTATATAATAGATTATATTTTTTCTTTGTTTTAATCGGTTATGTATCCTGTATAATCGATTATAACATAGCAGTTTGCCCTTGTTAGCTTTCTAAGTGATCTAGCTAAATCTTATCAGATTATATACCTTGTTTAAGATTATCAATCTATTTTAAGCTTGATTCATTCAACATTAATGGAATTACATATCTAGCACAAACGTGATAAAGATTTAAACATTTGTTATGTCATTTGTTGTGCAAGAAACCATTAATGATCATTTAATTGTTCATCATCAAAAACTAAGATATAAAGGGTTTAAGCTCCCTCTATCAACAATCTCCCCTTTTTCTATGATGACCAACAACAAACCATGTTTCCAATTACTTTCCCCCTTTGGGCATAGCAAAAAATGACAGAACAAACAAGTAATATGGAATACATATGTGCTAAAAGCATCAAAATGACTTACAAACCATTGAAGAATATGATGCTCCCCTTATCAAAAAGAGTTAAAGCACTATAAAAGTGTGTGAGAAATATATGAATATCATCAAAATAAAGATCAACTCAATGTAACAGTTTCAAAACAGTATATCAAAGTAGTTTAACTTGTATAAGAGCAAATATGTTGATTTCACATGATATATCATTTGATATTAAGATCATTTTTCAATACTCATGTAAGGTACAAAATGTAGATAAAGCAATGAGTATTATTTTTAATACTCATTTCCTATGTTTTTCTATGTTTGGGGATTCTGGTTCTAGGTTGTGTTTGTTTGAGGTTTAGGCTCTAAGTTTTGTGTTCTCACACTAAGTTATTTTCTGATTATCAATCCATTTTAATGTTATTTGATTAAACTTCAAAACATGATAACTTTTTGGTATATAGACGATTTTGTCTTTAACAATCTCCCCATTTTTTATGTTTAACAAATGCACATTTAAACAATGTAGTCATTCTTAGTTCAACTTTTAGTTTTAAGTCTTGTGTGTTTTATACTTTTCCTGTTTTTATCTTTTTCATACTGTTAGTGGACACAGATATAAATATAATCAACAAATAAAGAGGTAAATAAACAACAGATAAATAAAATAAATAAACAATCAAAAAATATACAACAATCACAATATTTTTATTAAAACAAAATAGATTACATGAATGTAATCATGGACTCCTAAGATGAACTCTAAGAATATGCATAAAACTCCCCGTGATTCTATGCTATCCTAACTTCTGGTGTACTCCCCCTGAATACATGCTCCTAGATGTTGATGCGTCTATTCTTTCTTTATTCTCTTCCTTATTTGATAAACATAAAAAAAAGGAGAAAGAAATAAGGGAAGAGACCTCACAGCCCGACATTGATGGTTCTAGTGGAGGGAGAAGAAGAGAGTCAGAAAGGACGACTCAACCACACAAATGGAGGAGGAAGTAGATAGAGCAATGGAAACAAGAAATGGAAAGGTCAGATGGAGCCAAAGAGAAGAGGTTGAAGGTGAGGAGGTCAGGTGAGAAGGGGTGGTGGTAAAGTGGAGGAGGAAATGGGTGTTGGATTATCATGTTCATCTTGTTTTGGTGATCGAATGAGATGACAATCACGGTCAAGAGGTTTGGAAGAGGGCTTCATTGGTTTGGAACATTGAAGGTTTGGAGACTCAAGGAGTTGAGAGGACATGACAATGAGAGAGGAATTAAGGTTTGGAGAGAATGAGTTGAGAAGATAAGAAGAGAAGCAAATTTAAATAAAAGAAAAAGTTAGTCATGGGAGATTGATCAGTCTCGTCCATTTAATGTGGTTAGTATGGAGATATTTGAAAGAGATTTACATCTATTTGAATACCAAGATATTTTAGAAAAGTGTTAGTCAACAACGGATAGGAATAGGAGGAGCGGTGAAATTAGAGATTTAGGTTTTCGATAAGAGGAGAGACAACGACTTGAGAAGATAGAAAGGCTGAGGGATTGATTGACACACATAAGATTTTTGGCAAATAGGAGAGGGTTTGAGATTAGGGGATCCTAAGCAACTTCTAGTGACAGGCTGAGTACTTAGACACGCCTAATGCATAGATGCAATTGTCTAATAGACGATTTTGGTAAAATGACATCTTGTGGACTACATGTCCTAGGCGATTGACTCCCTAGACTACTATGTGAACACTATATGAACACACTGAACATATTTAAATCAAAATTCTTTCACCATTTTTCATACCAATAAGGATTATTAGATGATTAAGTTTATCTTCAATTAATGGCTTAGTGAAGATGTCAGCAAGCTGATTTTTTGTGTTTACATATTGTAAGTCCACAGTATCCTTGTTAACATGATCTCGTATGAATTGATTCTTGACCTCAATATGCTTAATGTGTGAATGCAATGTGGGATTCTTAGACAAACTAATTGCAACATTATTATCGTAGAAGATAGGAATCGTACTTTGAGTCCTTGATACTTTAGCCAGTGTTGATATTCCACTAACCTAGCAAGTCCTTGATATTCTAGACAGTCTTGAAAAATAAACCCTTATTTCCTATAGTGTAGAATACCCAGAAGCTTGTGTGGAATCACCTTCCTGATATGCTTGAAGCAAACGAAGTTGGTTTGTGCATCTTCATTGCTTATCCAACTGGAGGGACTTGCAAACCTGACTCTTTGGGTGGTCTTCTTGACACATCTAGACGAGAAAGCCCTGGAGATTTCAGATTCAAGACGATCTCTTTTTAGAAAGTGGACTTGATTCAAGATGTAGAGAGAGTAGGGTGTAAGAACAAATTAATCGATTTAAAGAGTTAACCTAGTTGATTAAGCTTAGAGAGAAACCCATTTGAAAACTTGAAAAGCCCAAACATAACCAAATCTAATAGAACATCTTCTTTAATTAACAAATTAAGTTCATTTCATATCACAGATTCAGCATATAGAGAAAACAATAAAAAAGTCTAATCGATTACATTATTTTCATAACAGATTAAATCATAACAGAACCCATATTTAGGTAAACAAAGAAAGCATTGAGAAAAAGTTCATCGATTATATTATTTTTATAATCGGTTAAAACACGCAAGCATGGATTTCTACACAATGTTTTCATTCCAATCATCCAACATTCATTACACAAATTCAAATAATTGTAGAGAATATGATTGATGCATGTTTTGTCAAAATTAAAGCTTGTTACCATACTTGGTGATCTTAAGGAGTATATGATTCACTTTTGAGCTTTCCTTAAGCCATTGTGTCTCCACTTCATTTCAGTTTCCTGCGAAACAATTGAAAGGTTTGGTTACAGGTACCCAAATGAATTTGGGGCTTTTACTGTTAGTTGCCTATTGTAGTTCCATTAGGATCCATTTGAATTTCCCTTTAGGAACACCAACATTCTTACAGTAGCAAGCATTGGATAAATGACTAATGTTATTACAATAAAAGCAGGATATATAAGAAGGTTTGATAATATCAGAAAATTTCCTAGCATTGATTTTATTACTTTTACCAGTATATCCTATTACTTGCTTATTGATCACTCTTCTTTGGGAACCTAATGCAACTTCAAGGTTTGATCTACCTAGAGTTAATTTTGATAGAGTACTTGTAAAATATTCAATTCTTTCTATGAGATCAGGACAATTTAAGCATTCTTGAACCCTTATTTTACTCTCATTTTCAGCCTTCCTAGATGATTGTGTAACAGATTCAAGTTCTATTTCTAGGCTTTCATTATCATTCACAAGATTTTCAATTCTCTTCTCTAGATCTCTCTTTTCATTCTTCTATCTATTAACTCGATACTGCATTTTTATTGCCTCACCATGTAACTCTTATAAAGCATCAAGCAACCGATAGTACCTGTCCTCAATAGACTTGTCATCAAAATTGTTGGCACTACTATCTGAACATACTGAACCAGCCACCAAGCATAGATTGGTCTCCTATTCCAAGCTTTCACCAGAGTCAATTGAAGAGCAATTTGAGCTTCTATCTTCCCAGGTTAATTGGCCTTTTTTTTATTGTGCTTTCTGTTGTCTTGATGGGTTCTGTCATCCAACTTTTGCTTTAAAAATTTGATCTTTTCAAAAGCTTTGCAAAAACTTTGGTTTTCTTGAAACCAATAAAACAAGAATGATGAATTGACAATAAAGGAGAAAATGATAGAGAAAGATTAACACAAGCAATTTATACTAGTTTGGCCAAGCCTACATCCAATCTTCCTTCAACAACCTGAGTTGAAGGGGATCCACTATAATGATAGAGTTACAAGAATACAGAGATATCCGCTCTCAATGTACTTCTCAACCCAATCAAAATGACTATAGCAAACAAAAGGTGAACACCCTCACACTCTTACCAAATAGAGTTCAATCACAACTCTCATAACACCTTGAGAACAACCCCAACTATCAATTAGAACACACGTGACTCTCTCCCCTAGCACACCTGCACAGGAACACAATCCTCAAATTCTAGATGATGAAATTGATCTTCTAAGTACATCCTAGTAGTGCAGATTTAATCAAAACAATTCAGCTTCAATTTCTTGATAGAATCCTGATGTGTAAAACCCAAGTTTGAACCTTGATTCTTCAAGACTCTTCTTAGACGCTCCTGTAATAAAAAAATAAATGAAAATGTTAGTTATGAAATTGATTGCAACTGAATTCGTTTGAAACAGTGTGCAAGACATTTATTATAGGATTTTCTGAATATTAACGCATTTTAATCGATTACAGAATTTATGTAATCTGTTAAGCTTTTCCATCTACTCTAAGAGATTTCTTTTGTTTTGATTTAACAGATTAAACAGTGCATGCAATCGATTATACAAGTTTCATAAGCCAATAATAAATTAATTTGACCGTTATAAACAATTAAGGCTTTAAATGAAATTGATTTTGACAAAAGAAATAGACTTAACCGATTATGAAACTTATGTAATCGATTATAACACTTAAGAAAATTTTCAAATCAATTTTCATTCTAAATAGATCAATACACTAATGAAACATATATTAGCATAGCAACGTGTTTTAGTTGATTATACAACTAATGTAATCAGTTATTACATAACTATTTTCCCCTATTAAGCATACAAATGATCTGGAGAAATCTAACAGATTGTATAAATTGCTTAATCGATTATTTCTTCAAGAAATAAAATGTTCAATATGTTTTAAAGAATGATTCATCAACAAATAATGAATACAAATATCAAGAACAAACATAATAAAGATAATGCAATTTTTATACCATTTGTTGTGCAAGAATCATAAAATCATTTTCTTGTGCCTCAAAAACATAAATATATAGGGTAGGTATAGCTCCCCATTCACAATAAGATTAAAATATTATAAGATTATAAGATTATAGGCTTAATACCTCCATTGGTCCTCATATTTGTATGACAATCTCAGTTTGGTCCTCAAATTTTGAACTGTCTCAATTGGGTCATAATTTTTGTAAAAATACACACATTTTACCCTAACCGTAAAGTCGTCTCAAACGACGTTAATTGATGCTGAGATGAATTTTTTATTGTAGGCTTAATTCCTCCCTTGGTCCTTATGTTTGTGTGAAAATCTCAGTTCGGTCCTCAAGTTTTGCCTCAAGTCCTTATGAAATGCAAACATTTTACAACATTTTACCCCAACCATTAAGTGTATTGAGACGGCATTAACTTTGAACTGAGCTGTAATTGTTTTTTTGTTTTAAAATCATTAAATCCACGTGGCTATGATCTTTCTTTTTCCTTCCAATCACTTATCACACTTTTTCCTTAAGTCCTTATGAAATGCAAACATTTTACAACATTCTACCCCAACCGTTAAGTGTATTGAGACGGCGTTAACTTTGAACTGAGCTGTAATTTTTATTTTTTTTTTATGTTTTAAAATCATTAAATCCACGTGGCTATGGTCTTTCTTTTTCCTTCCAATCACTGATCACATTTCACTCATTCCTCCACCCTCAAACCCTCAAACCCCCCGACTCACACCTTTTCTCCCTCTCAAACTAAAAAATGTCGCCGTTGTCGACAGTTCAAAAATTATGACCCAATTGAGATAGTTCAAAACTTGAGGACCGAACTGAGATTTTCACACAAACATAAGGACCAAAAGAGGGATTAAGCCTAAAATAAAAAAATCATCTCAGCATCAACTAACGCCGTTTGAGACAACTTAACGGTTAGGGTAAAATGTGTGCATTTTTACAAAAATTATGACTTAATTGAGACAGTTCAAAACTTGAGGACCAAACTGAGATTTACACACAAATATGAGGACTAATGGGGGTATTAAGCCTAAGATTATAAGATTATAAGATTGTAAAATTATAAAACTATAAAACTCTAAAACTGTAAAATTATAAAACTATAAAACTGTAAAACTGTAAAATTGTAAAACTGTAAAACTGGAAAACTAGAAAACTGTAAAATTGTAAAACTGTAAAACTGTAAAACTGTAAAACTGTAAAACTATAAAACTATAAAACTATAAAACTATAAAACTATAAAACTATAAAACTATAAAACTATAACTATAAAACTATAAAAGTATAAAATGATAAATGCTGAGATTGTTGACAACACAATATCTATATCACTCTGGTTTTTTATGATGACAACACATTTTTAACAACACATATATTGTTGATGTGTTACATGTTCTTACTTATTTATTGATATCTTGTTTAACGTGCTTTTGTGTTTATCTTGATATGTGAATGCACATTTATTGAACTTGTATATGTTACATCATATCTGGTTGCATTACACATGTTTTGGAAGAAGAAAACCACATGCACTCTTGTGAACTTAAACTGTGTAGCAAAGCTGATAGTTAAAGTCGACTTCATTATTAATTAGATCGACTGCAACTGAAAACTTTGTACCGATTTTCAAATACAGTGCTATGTGAGATTTTGCATTGAAAAGAATTTCAAAATGAATTGTTGTGTCGAAGTCGACTATGTGCGCCACACATTCACTGTATTAGTTGTTTGATTTGAAATTTTGTTATGCTCATGAACAGTAACGACTATATTTTTAAAAGTTAGTTGAGCATTGAATTAGAGTCAACTAAAATGAATGTGGAATTAATTGTTTGACTGAGACGCTACTATTTTGAATGATCTGTTATAACTGTCATAAGACAATCGACTATATTAGTAGCATATTCGACTACAAGAGCGTCTGATTTATAGAAATCTATAAATAGAGGAGACCTGGTCATTTTAAGAGAACTTTTGGAAATCTAATATTCTGTTTTAGATTGTTCTTTGTTATTTAGAGCTCCAAGAACTCATCAAGAAAATGGTGGTGATCTTGCTTTGAAGAGTTTCTAAAGGAGATTGAGATTGCTCTTATTGCTTGATCAGAACCTACAAAATTGAGGTGTTTCTGGGTTGATCAAGATTCTTGTTTACATTCCGTGGTGATTGCTGGACCTGTTGTGATTACAGGGGTTGGACTTGTGGAGTCTAGTACACTTTGAGGATTGTTCAAAGTGGGTTGCAGATTGTAGGAGAGGAGATATCTTGCTGCAAGTCTTACTGTGTTGTTTGCCTATATTTTGGTTAGAGGGTTAAAGAGGTGTTTTATATTTTTGACGTGGAGGTCTTCTATAAAAGCCTTATTGTAAAAACTTTGACCATTATAGTGCATTTGTTTCCTGGTACTGGAAGGACACTAGATGTAGTCATTGAGGCCGAACCAGTATAAAAACCTGCGTTTGAATTCTCTATCCTTACTCTTTTACATTCAGTTGACTTTACAATTCACATAGTCAACTTTGATATTCCGCTGCATACAAATTTCTATTACTTGCGATTCAAGAAAGTTTATAAAGTTTCATACTTTGTGTAAAAGATCGCGAAAAGACTCTGATTTTGAAAACCCATCAATCCACCCCCTTTTGGTGTTAAAACGAAGTCTACCTGTTTTCCAACAATAAAATCATAAAATCATAGAATTAGAAAATCTAAAATCATATAATTATAGAATTATAAAATTATAAAATTGTAAAATTTTAAAATTACGGATAGGTTTAGAATTTTATAATTTTATATTTCTATAATTCTTTATGTTTATCGTTTTCTATTATATTTTTATAATTTGATATTTTCATAGTTTTATCATTTTATTGTTTTATAAATTTATAATTTTATAATTCTATATCTTTATAATTTTATAATTTTATATTTCTACAATTTTATAGTTTATAATTTTGTTATTTTATAATATTACTATTTTTTTGTAGTTTTATAATTTTATAATTTAATATATTTATAACCTTTTTATTTTATGGTTTTATAATTCTATAATATTATAATTCTATAAACCCATGATTACAAAATTATATAATTATAAAACAATTATGTTGGTAGGGAAGGATAACAAATATATTACATTCTCGAGCAAGCATGGTGACAAAGAAATAAGGAGCTTTAAGATTTTGCATTGTGTACAAATCTCAGCATTAAAAATTTAAGGAGCACTTCAATTTACACTTTCAATTGGGATGAGAAAATATTGTCGGTCCAATAAATAGCCATATCTTCAAATTAGTTCAGTATGAATGTAATGATAAAAAAACATAACATCTATGGTAGGTATAGAAAGCTCCCACCACCCTTCTGTAGTTGCAGTTACAAAATACAGCTCATGATAGATTCATTCATATATTTAGCTTCACACGAAAGTGGAAATGCCAAATCTTGGTAGCTTCTAAACTATAAGCAAACAGTTCTCCATATTTGCAAAGGATACTGTCATTGGTGCTGCTCATGCTGCGGCCTTTGCAGTTGAGGATGCAATCTTTGATGTTCTTGCTGCTGGTGTGCATGATCACGACGCAGTTGCTGTGTTGTAGAAGATTGAATCAATCTTCTCATTCTCCATCTAACATATTCCGTTACCAGAGTATTCAAGCTGATTGAAATCCCAAATCCAGTGAATGAGGAGAGAAGAACTGAGAGAATGGCATTAACATTAAGCTACAAAAGTAAAAAGAAGGGTGTGTTACATAATTTAAATTTTGTGTACCTGCACCAAAATGACAAAAGTCCTACTTGGATAAAACTTTTCAATAAGGTGCAGAAACATTAAGATAGGTCAGAAACCAAATACTCTTACTATTGTGTAAAACACATGAGCAAACAGGATGACAATTGCAAACTGGAAGCAAGCATAGGCCCACATGTAACTACCGTTCACTGCAACCGAAACATTCAAGAGAGTTTACCCATGGTTGAAACAGAACATGATGAGAACAAAAATAACTTTGACATGCTAAGGAAGATAAAAGCAAGTTTACCCATTGTTGAAGCAATCATAGATGAAAGGAGTCCCAAAACACAGGAGAAAGGCAATGAAATAGCAAGGGCATGAGTGCCCATATCTGAAACCTGGTACAAAAAATATAGAGTCAGACATTTCCATCCAACAAAACATGTTTGGAGAAACAAGGAAATAAAGGGGAAGATGGGGCAAGACCATAGAGCATTATACTTTAGAGTATTGAAATAAATAATGCTTTACATTTTGTTTCCTTATTTTCTTAGTTTTTCCATTTTTTTCTAATATTTTATGATTTGTTTCCTTAATTGGTTAGTACAAACAAAGGTCAACTGTTTAATCATCACGTTACATGTTATTGTAATACATCACAGCACAAAATCTCATATTTCTAACATGGTATCTAAATAGTACCATCCTTTGTGATCCGTCCTACCAGTATCATGCTTGAGTTCCCTAAGACGTATTTTCTTTTCTGTTAGTTTTACTCTTGCTGCCCTCTTTTCTTAGTCAGTTGCAACTGAAAGGTTTAGTTAGTTTACAGCTCACCACTCTGGTAACTCACTGATCTTTATACAGGGCTTAAGTAACTGGGAACTACTTCACCTTTCAATGTATAAGTCTCACTCAGAATCGATAATACTTGTTTCCTCTCCATCTTATTACCCTATAAATTCAGGGATTACAATCAATCTACCTATAATAAAATACGAGAGCAAACCCTAATTACATAGACAATATTTCCCAAATTATATCATTAGAGTCAATCTACTATTTACTTGTCTACTTATTTAGTTAGGATTATTAATATAAATAGGGTGAATGCCTTAGGTTTTATTATCACATGACATCTTACTGTAATGCATCGAAGTACATAACATTATTGATTTTTTTTTTCTATTTTCTCCCCATTCCTAAACTTCCATAGTACCAATACAAGTATTAAATTGTCGAATAAATGGAATCTGTTTATGTGACATGGCATATTTCACTAATGAGTGATTTGACTAATACAACAACATTATAGATAAATTGCAAAGTGGTAAAAAGTATAAGGTGTTTCAATTTAAATTTCTAGGGTCTGATTTGGAAAATTTAGTATCATTGTTCAACGAGTCTTTTACTGTCACTCAAGTGATAGATGTGTCTATTTGATAGTATATATTGATGATATTGATCCTAGAGGAAGTGACCACTATGGCATCTACTAGATGAAACAACACCTTTGCCACCATTTTCAAATCAATTATCTTGATAAACTCAGATATTTTTTGGATATTGATGTAGCACAATCCAACTATGGTTTGTTAGCAAAGGAAGAACTGAAGTCAAGAATGTTTTGATGATGAATTTAACACTTTGTATTTGAAGTTAGAAGAATTTGTTGTTCAATTTAAAGCTTTTGTAATAAGTCATTTATAGTTGTACATTAAACTTAGCTAAGAAAGATACACACCAGGTTGCGTAGACCCTCATCAGAAAACATTATTTTATAAAGGCTCTAGAATAATCAATTATCACAAGTGATAAGGATTATCCCAGTTAATTCCAAAATTGGCAAAAAGCCTATGGAATATCGATTATCACATAGAGACATGATTTTTTGAAAAAGTCTCTGCAATAATCATTTATCACTTATAATAATCAATTATCAGTGACAGTTACGAAATGACTCTTCTAACCAACTTTCAAATTTGGGTCTACAAAAACTTTGCCTCCAAAAAATTTCGAATTATTAATTCTTTTTGAGATGTTTAGTGCTTTTGCTAAGAAACTCTGTGTCCTTTTAGAAAAGATCTTGAAATACCTAGTGCTCGCAGAAGGAAGTGTTTTCACTAAGTGTGTGTAAGTGACTATGTGTTTTCACTAAGTGTGTGTAAGTGACTATGCACAGCTGTTGTGGCTAGGATAAGTTGTCCATCCTTTTGTTTGTCAAAGGAAGTGGTATTCATCTCTTGTGTCTTCAAGAGAGGTGCTTTCTATCTTTTACTCTTTGTTGTTGTAAGTTCTGGTTATTTTTAGTTATTAGTTAATCTTTAGAGAGATTTACAGCTGGACATAGGATCTTGTGATCCAAACCAGTATAAAATTGTTTGTGCAAGCTTCTCTTTCCCTACACTCTTTAACTTTGTTGCTCTTGTTTAAAGTAAACTATTCTTATAAAATCAGTTTATAAAAAGAGAAAATTTTTAAAAGGCACAACTTTTACAAAGTAAACCAATTCACCCCGTCTTGGTTGTATCTACACATTAATATTTTGTTGTGCGATTCTAACATGCATTGTTATATCATAAAGAAAGTATGCATTAGATATTTTAGAAAACACTCGGTTGATGAATTCAAAATTTGTTGACAAACCCACGCATCCTAATACCAAACTCCAACCAAATCAAGGGGAGCCTATTTTAGATCCTGACCAGTATAGAAGTTTGGTTAGTAAATTAAATTACCTTACAATTACTCATCCTAACATTTCCACTGCAATCAATGTGGTAAGCCAATTTCTCAATTCCCCATGTGAAGATCACGAGAATACAATCATTTGTATATTAAAGTATATTAAAGGATCTCATGGAAAATGTTTGTTATATGGTTCCAATAACCATACAAAAGTTGTTTGCTATTCAAATGCTGATTAGGTAGGATCTCCTTCTAATAGAATATTTACTTTCGGGTATTGTGTCTCCATTGGTGATAACTTGATCACTTGGAAGAGTAAGAAACAAAGTGTTATGACAAGATCTAAAGCAAAACCAAAATATAGAGCTATGCCCTTAGTCACTTGTGAACTTGTTTGTGTTTAAGCAATTGCTTAGAGAGTAATAGTTTAGAGATGTCCCTCATGTCTTTCATGAGAGGACCAAACACATTGAGATTAACTATTTCATTCGAGAAAATATTGTATCTGGCGACATCAAGAACGATTTTATTATTTTCAATCATAATTACATTCTTCTTACCTCTATTTGTAGCAATCTAATCTTCTAGAAAGGGAAATAAGGAAACAAAATAATTTGGAAGATCATACACATGTTTTCTCTAATTACGAAGGTTCTATAAATATTTTTTCTAATTACAACACCAAGGATCGGCAAAATGCACTCCGTTCGAAACAGTGTATGGTCAGCCTCTACCTGCTCTAACACGTTTTGTACCAGGCGAGATTGCAGTCGAACAACAATACGACTTGCTTGGTAAGACTTAGGGTTTTAGATATTAGAAGGCTATGTGAGACCGAGAGTAGCACATGCAAGAGTTTGCAACATGAGTTCCCTCGTCGGAGAACAAAGAGGGAATGCGACAAAGTGAAAACGCGAGGCAAAACCCCAGGGGTTGGTTCCTCTCCTCCCCACGGCTGAGCTGGATCGTCGTCGACCCATTGCGGAAGTGTACTACGAATCTAGTGAGAAAGAGAGAAGACGAAGATGCTATGGAGGGTCAGAACAGAGAGATGGAGGTCTGGCGAGACGACCGGATGTGGCACGGAATGATTCCGACATCGGGAGGGTGGCTCGTGACAAACACACTACGGAAGCGGACTAGAGAGAATCCGTGTGTGGCAACACGTGCAAAGGCTTCTAGGAGGAGGATTGCCAGGGTTGAGTCACACTCCTTGAGGCACGACTAACCCTTGTCTTTGCCAGAGAAAAGTACAACGCCAACAGCAGTGAACATTGGACAGATGTGGAACGCATGGCGGTAGATGGTGGCGGATAGTGGGAAACAACTAAAAAAAGCACTGGAAATATTTGATATTATTAGGAGAGTCATTGAGGCAGAAAAGATGAAATTTTTAAGGTCACCAGCGACAACAAAAACAGAGTAGGAAGAGACTCAAATAACCTGCTCTGATACTAACCTGAGATTGAAACTATATAATAATTCTTGAGGGCTTGAAAAATCCCTCTCACTCTCATTCTATATATAAGAGAGTTTTGATACAAAATAGGATAGTTCTGATACAATAATGATAAATAGAATAAATACTCTAACATTGCTAAATAGAGTAAATATTCTAAAAGAGGCCTTTCCTATGAAATTTACTCCTACTAAATTTTTGTGCAATCCACCTCAAAGCGATCTGAATCTTTCTATTTCTCTTTGTAGAGTTTTTATTTTCACTATAGGTCATCACACTCATCATTGAAAATGTTCACAGTTAAGGGCCTCTCTAGACATTCCCTGTTCTTAGCTTCTTGCCAGCAATGTTCTCTCAAAGGTGACTCAAAGATATCGTAGAGTAATCTGTGATATTTGGGGTTAATCAGGTTCTGTTTGTTTCTGACAATATTAACGAGAGTACAAAAAAAATGCTTAGTTGGGTTAGATTAGGGGGTGACATGATTCAGTCTTTACAGTAGTAGGGTGTCTATTAAAACTCAGTAGCCACACTGCTATACCTATAAATCTGCAGACTTCCTAATTCATTTTATAACCATTCCAGGCAAAAGAATTTGCCTCTACAGCAGAAAATATTGATCGTGGAGAATGATTGACATGCATTGGTCCAATTCCAGGACAATGAATAATGAAATAGTCAAACATATCTTAAAATTATGAGTGTCATGTCGAAAATTTCTAGCTTTGGGTAATTGCATGTTTGGTGTTCTCAAAAAAATTACACTCCTAAAATTGCTAATTTTCCAAACAATTTATATTCAAGCCAGTATTTCAAAAAGTTCGTGACTTTTTGAAATTTTTATGCAGTAACTACCAGGATACTTAGACTACCCTTTAGGACAAATTTCCTGTGCTTGTAAAGGATCCGATTTTCGTATAATTAATGAGAAAAGGCCAGCAAGCCATAAAATTTTACCCTACAATAGCTTGAAACTTTTTCCTTCATCCTTTCTGGATTGAATGTTCAATTTTAAGCTTCTTACAAAATTGTATAGACCTACTCAACTATACAAAACTAACTTGTCAATTGAGCATAAGAACCATTTATATACTATATTTTAGTATTATCTCTAAGCAACCTGGGACTTAGGTTTTCCCCAATACATCAAATGTGTCCAGGACTACTGTTTTGGTACGAGTGTAACATGGTGACTGACCTTTATAGTGAATCTACAATACATTCCAATATCAAATTACAAAGTGATTTAGGTCTAATACAATTCCAACTTATAAAGTAAGGATTTTGTTCTGGTATTATTTCTAGTCAATATGAAATTTCCGTTTTTTCCCAATAAATCTTATAATATTAAAGAGTGTCAACACAAGGCTACTTTGTTAGCTTCATTTGCATAATACAAGCAAAAAATTATCCGACAATTTTTGCCAGTGTCACCGAGATCAGTAGCATACCAGTAGTTCCTCAAGAAAACAAAAGTATGCAAGCATGCTGACCAAGATAAGTACTGATAAATCCTGCCATATCCTGCACGGTACATTATGATTAGAATAGAAAGTCGGAACTAGTCACTGATTTATCACAATTTTGTACACATGGCAACGCATTGTTTCCTGACAACTGCGAGACATTGTTCAAATTCAGATATAACTTCCACATATTTTATTACACAACTCATCAGCCAAATACGAAGTAAGCTTTTTGGTTGGTTGGTGAGTTTTGGGACTTTCTCCATAGCCTAAAGCATTTCCCTTCTTTAAAAATAACCAGTACATCCATTGAAACCTATTAGGAGATCATTACTATTATTATGCTTAAGAGTTTATAATACAATCCTATTACGGTCTGCTTTAGACATACAATTCAGCTTTCCCCATAACTTCAAGAGTTTGTAACACTGGCCATAAGCCAATTACATATGGATTAGTCTTTCTAACTAGTTTGGTGAAGCTTGGAATTTTCACCATAATTTGGAGCAGTCTCATTATGAGCTACAATAGGTTTTCGAGGATTAAATATGTAAATTAACTTGCAGCTAATGAAACCTAAAAACCCCTACAACTGGTCTTCGTGTCAAAATAAAAATTAAAATAATGAAAACTGTTGTTGGAACTTATTGTCCTAGACGATTTTTAAGTCTAGATCACAAGATCCAACAATTGAGTCCAATAATTTTTCGTCTTTCCTATGTTAACTTGTTGGTTTGATATTGAACACAAAATTACCGTATCATTTTAGAAATTGAATTCACCTATAAGAAGTCACCTCTATCTGCTGTGGTCGTGGTGCATTCATTGGCTGTGGAGAAACAGTTTGAGGATTAGAAATTTTCAAGAGTGTTACGGGGAGGTTAAGGACTTCTTGCTTGCAGACGTCACAGGTTTTGTTTCCTTTGATACTAAACCACTTTATTGCACAGTCTTGGTGAGCAAGTGCAAGCTCACCTTTACAACTGCATTCCATCCTAAGAGTATTACCTCCTTCTGCAAGCTCTACCAAACAAATCCTACAAACTGCGTCTTCCTCTGGAATATCCTCAGAAGTATCTTCAACAACTGGAAATGAAATAGTGTGAAAATACTAGGTTAGGAAATAGTATACAGTTTCCATTCTCCTTTCATGCATAAGCAATGTTCAAATAATCCAAGGAAATATAACCTCTACGGAATGCTCATACAGCATCTTCGAAGATATCAAAAAAATAAATAGTATGGTTTGATGCCATCTTTTGTTAGAACATAATGGGGACAAGAGGCATCAACATCCATGTTTGCAATATGTGAACAATGAGGCACATGACCACAGAAGCAGAGAACAGAAGGCAAAGGTAAAAGAATAGGGAAATGGAAAAAATAAATACAAAGTTACTGATAATTTCATTACAAAAAAATGCCTGAGTTTAACCCAAAGAAGAGTTAGAAAAAGAATATAAAATTTATTCAATAAGTTTAATCGTGAAAACAGAATAAACTTTACGACAAACCATTAAAACACCTTTGCTTCAGAAAAGGAGAATTCTAAATTAGGTTTCGTTGCTGTTGTTATTATAGAGTATTCTAGAATAAAGAAACTTTTGTACTTTTATTATGATATGGTTATACTATAAACAGTGAACAGAACTACTATTTACTGCTTATCTTTCATCTACCATTGCATTTAGCAAAATTAAAACCTTCAATAAATTCTTTGGCAATTCTATTTCTCGTTATGGAATAAGATGAATGTGGATTATCTGCAAACAGAATACACGGCACATTTACGATTTAAAATACTAATCCAATATCTGTAAGACAGTCACAAGTATAAAATACTTCCCTAACCCATAGAGAAAGCCAAATCTGGTATAAATTTCAAGAGTGGAGAGCTAATAAATAAATTCAAGATATGTAAAAGGGATATTCACTACAAAGCCTGAAAATGTTGGCAAGTTACTACTTCAGGGACTGTCATGATTTCAAACAACTGTTTCTGCTTTGATTCATCCACAACAATCATTTAGATTTTAGCCAATAAATTGGCCACAAATAACAACAATAAATTCCAGAACAATATTTCAATTTGAGTTTCATTATTCAGTAGTCAACTAAGATGCATCCATCCAAAACTAGATACCATCCAAATCTACTATTTCTCCAAATCTACTATTTCTCAAGTTCTATCGCTCCTTTTCTATAAAAGGTAGGAAGCATTACTATCCTCAAGATCACATATTAAACAAAACTTGAAGGAACGGCTATCAGCAGCTTGGATCACTTGATACATGTAAGCATGGGCACTTTCTTGAGAATCTACCTCACACCTTCACTTCAAAAGAAGAGAGTACTCAATGTTTTACTAAGACTCTAATATTAAATTATTACTCCTATCTTTTCCTTCCTCTACGGATCACATTGCTAATCTTTTATGGTTCAGTGTCTTAGAAAAAATATTGCATGTTGTAAGATATATTATCTTTATTTTATATTTATCTTTTATCTTAAGTTAATTTGTTATTATTTCTTATTTGTATTTTGGACTTCGCCCATATTTCTTCTATTATAAATAGAGAACCCTCTGTGTATATTTAACACAAGGGAGATTAATCTCATATAGTTTTCGCTATATTCAATATGGTATCAAAACTAGCTTAGAACCTATATCCTAACGATATTTGTTGTTTGTTGGGCATCTTGTTTCACCCGTTATGGGACCACCCATTAATGTCTAGTCTCACGCTCGAGATATGTATACCTCGGCATGAGGGGATGTATTGGAAGTCTCACTTCGAGTAAAGATAAGGCCAATTTAGAGTATATAAGTGGGTGGAAACCTCACCTTACAAGTCGGTTTTGTAGGGTTGAGTTAGGCTTAAGTCCACTTCTTAACCGCCATCGTTTACCGTGCCATTACTGGAGTTCTAGTTTCGATCGACAATCACATGGTTTTGATTGTCTCGGCAGGCGACCACCATGTCATCAACGACGCCTTTATGATCGAGGTTGCTCTTTTTTGTTTTTCAGGTGCCTTGATTGGAGAATCTTAGAGTTTTATGGATTCTCTCTCTGTTCATCCATGACTTCTTCCTCTGTCGTCCCTTCTAACCTCCCTTTTGTCACTACTGCGTTTAACCCTTCCGTATACGCTTTCTCCCATGGAAAAGATGGTTTTTGGATTGTCAACCATGCATTCCTCAACAGCTATTTGCAAGAAGAGATTTACATGGAACATCCTCCCAGATTTGTTGTTCAGGAGAGTCTTTTGAGTTGGTATTTCGTCTTCTAGGTCGTCTAGTAAATCATTAGTAATTTGGTGTCACTCGAGTGTAAAAGCATATATTTTCACTAAATTTTATGAATTATATTAGTAAGAAGTTTGGTACACAAGATTTGTATGTACTAGCTTAAGGGAGAGTGTTAGATATATTAATTTTATTTTATATTTATCTTTTATTTTTAATTAATTTGTTATTATTTCTTATTTGTATTTTGAGCTTAGTCCATATTTCTTCTATGAATCTCATATATAGTTTTCATTGTGTTGAACACTTGCCAAACACTTAAGTGTTACTTTTCAAAAAAAAAAAAAATCCTAATTAAGATACCTAGAAAAAATGTAATATAGATTCCATATATGATGAAGATTACCAATCTCTGATCCGGAAGAATTCTGAGTTGAGATGCCTTCGCCAGTTGATAGAAGTGATCTTGCCGAAATTACACGAACCAACCTTCTAGAATCTGCACGTCTTAAATTAGCGGCTTTGATATTAACCGGAACGGAAACCGATCGAGTAATGTGCTGATTTACTTCCATTTTCTGTTCAGAATGAAAATTCATCATCAATGCAACATATATGAAGCATCAAATACCATGTATACGAAAAAAAAAATGTAGAAAAGCTTTGTCTATGAGTTAGCACCCACATTATTTAGATTGGTATGAAAGTATTTGTTTTGAGGGCATGAAACAAGAATGGGAACAGAAGAACCATACAGTTAAATCAGAATCACACCCTGGATGTCTTCCTTGTACAATCTCTGCACCTGAATTTGCAGTTGGAGTAACTGGCAATGAATGTGTGGCTTTGCTTGATGAAGCAAACAGAATCTTGTTAAGAGAAAGGGACCTTGAAGTTGAAGGCTTAGATGTTGAAGGCTTATCCACAGGACAATCTGATGGTAAGTTATCAGGAACAATAAGAACTGTCCTTTCACTATCTTGTGAACCATTCTTAGCCCTAAAGCTCCTCTCAGAGAGCAAACTTTTCATAGTGGACTTGACTCTTGCTGAATTTGGCCTTGGGGGAAGTCCTCTACTGGAACCTGGACTTGATATCAATGTAGGACCATCTGTCTTTGTGAAAGAGGATAATGCATTTTCCACTGACCTTGCTGGTATTTGCAGAGAGGAGAGATGTGGTCTTCTGGACTCTAGAATCAAGGAGGTACTGTCACCTATCCCATTTCCAGCACAACACTAAAAAAATAGGGCATCAAAACTATTTCACTGTAAACTAACACACATAATGAAGTAAATGTTTTCCTTTTTCCAAAGAAGGAGAAAAGAAAAGGCAAAATTCTCCTCTACCCATATGGTAAAAAAATGAACTTTGCATTATCTTGGTCCCTCTGTGGCTCAAACCAAATGAAACCCATTTGGTGTGAAGAGCAATCATGGCACAAGTAAAAAGGGGTTTCAGTTTTCACCATGGAAGATTTCAACAAGAGGGTTTGGCAAAATCACCTGATGATGGTGATGAAGAATAGCAGGATCTGCTGCCTCACGTTGAAGTTCAGCAACTGCCTTGTCCATCAAAGACAGATTCTGAGAAAAGTAAAATGGTAGTTCTAAGAAGAAGGGGCAAAACTGAAGTCATTGATAATGATACCATCACCCCTCAGATGCAACAAAATAGAATAATGGTGTTTGCAGGAAAGGAAGAGGAAAGAGAAAGGAATGATGGGTTGTAGCATGAACAATGTGCTAACTAAAGTTTCGAGAATATTAAAAAAATTGAAATTATGATTTTTTGAGAATTGGAACGGCAATTATTATCATCCGCCAACCTGTCATTTGTCCCTTTTATCACACTTCCACTGTCTTTGTTATCACTTTCAATTTTTTCAGACTCCAATCTTTTCTTAAACTGATTAAACTACTTCCAAATTTAATCATTTGAAGTATTAATAAAACTATTTTAATTCTAAAACATACATTTATAAATTCTTAATGTTAAAAGTACATATAAAAATTTAAATAAAATATAATAATTTAATTTAATATTCATTAATTAAAATAAGTTTACATGTAAAATAAATTAATTAATTAAACATCTACTAGTTTAGCTTGAATTTTATTTTAAGAGATTAAAGCTGCGTTTTTTTTTTTTAACATTGATTTTGTATTTGATCAGTTTTGCATCGCAACTAAAGGGAATCGAAACATGTTTATAACGATAACATGAGCCTGCTATAATAATAGTCTTTTTCTTATCCTTTGATAAGTGAAGCAATAGTAAAACTAAAAGAAAATTGATATAATGAAAATAGAGGATATAAAAAAAAGGTAAGGGTTTGTGCGGCTCAGGTTGAATTAAATTAAATTTAGTTGTTGATTTGGTTATTTTTGTTTTTTATTAAGTTTGGGTTTAACTTAGTTTTCTAATTTTAAAAAAATTAATTTGACTTTTTTTTTTTGTTAAATTAGTATTAATGTCATGTATATATCAACTCATAATTAAAAAAATTTTAATTTGTTTTTAATTTAGAAAAAAAACATAAATTATTAAGTATTAAGTAATGATCGTATTATGTGATAGTATATTGATATGATGTGACACTAACATGTGTGACAAATATACTAATATGCAATATTATCACGTAATATTATCATGATATGATAGTTTATATTTTTTAAACAATATAATTAGGAAAATTGAAATTTTTTTAACACGATCTAATTAAACCTTTTTAATAAATTAAAAACTAATCAAGACTAAAATGTAACGATGAGATGAAAATTAACCGATCTATCAAATCACATCTAAATAAGTAATTAAGCCAATCTTTTAACTCAAATATGCGAAACAAATGTGTTTTATTATTATTGGCTAATATATTATTAATATTAATATTTGATTTTTTTTATTAATTATATTCTTCTAAAAAAATATCTGAATGGGCCGTATGCTACTTTATTTATTTGGATGTTATTTCTTTCACCTTCGTGTTTCCACCTTGCACCTCTCTGTATTTTCTGTATTTTCTGTAATTTTTTTTATATTACCAAAATAACTTTTTCTTTTACTTTATTTTTTACTTTTTAATCCTCTTTAATTAAATAATCTTAGATTTCTACTTTTCTATTTTCTGTTTCACTCACTAACAGGAACACAACACTCCCACCTCCTCTTCTCACCTAAATCTGTTTCCCCTTCTCACTCACCTAAATCCGTTTCATTTTTTTTAACCTTTTACTCCCAACTCTCCCAATCGTCCTCTTTTATTTATCTATGCATTTCGCGTGGTGGTGCTATGTAGTTTTTGGTGTGTGCAGCAGTGTGGCTCATGTGTGCGGCGAGGCGGCGAGTGTGTGCGGCGGTGTGTTCGGTGGTGGTGCTTCGTTTCTGCCTTGGTTTAGGAGAGGTTAGTTTCTACGTCTCTTCTTCCGCTTGATAGGGAAGCTTGTTTAGTTAGTTTGTTCATTTCTTCTTCCGCATGAAGCATGTTCTGTAAATGTATGTTGTTGCTAGTTTTCTGTGTGCGGGTATGAGGAGGAAGATGTTGGCGTTGACGCTGCGACCTGCTCGTCCAAGCTCCTAGCCCTCAATCTCACTGTCATTAACAGTGACAACATTTGTGGCGTGTTCGCACTCACTTTGATGTTGGCTCGCGTTGGAACTTCCACTAGAGAGGTTTTCCTGTCTGTATTCTCATCCAAGGCCAAGGAAGGGATACAAAATCTGAATTGGAATCGATTTTTTCAATCGGATTGGCGTGGATCGCAGTTGCCGCTTCGAGAGCTTCGTTCTTCGTGCCACGTGGGAAAGGGGAAGAGACATTGGAGGTTTGGAATTGGAGAAGGAATAACAACACTTGGGCGCACAAGAACAAGTGTAGAGTGGCGGTCTCGTGGCAGAGCATATCGCGAGTTGAATTGATGCTATTTTGAACTGTAAAAACTAAACTTTTGGCTCTCTGCCTTTTAATTTTGTTTTTGGCTGATGTATTGTTGGTTGAGATTGTGTTTCTATGAATGTTGAGGCGTAAGGCTTGAATTGGTGAGTGATGTTTAGTTTATTTGCTCTTATCGCGTATCACAAGTGAAAGCTAGAGAGGGATAGAAAGTGAATGGTTAGTTTTGTTTTTCTGATAGGAAGTGAATGGTTAGTTTTGTTTTTCTGAACTGAAAATAATTAATATCTTTGGAAATAATAGTTCAAAGGTTAACTAGATCTTGAATTCCGTTTCCGGATGTCAAGATTCGTTGATGACTCTCATATCCACTAATTTGCATGTGGTGGCAGAGGAAGTAACTTCCTAATCTTAATTTGCGGCAAAACAGATGTGGGAGAAGAAGAGACGTACTCAAAAGTTCAAGAAGAAAAAGGTGTAAGGAGAGAGTTTAAAAGTAAAAAAAATTAAAAGGATAAAAAAGATAAAGAAAAAAGTTATTGTTGCAATAAAAAAAAATTGAAGAAAATTAGAGAGGTGAAGGGAGAAAATGGAGAGGTGGAGAGAGGAATACCCTATTTATTTTTATAACTAAATATTGACTGTTTACCGTCACAGTTTGGTTACAAATAATACAATCGACCCTACTTTTAAACTTTTTATTCTATTTTATGGTTGTGCATTTAAGTTTAAAACAAATAAATTGGTTTTTGTGTAATTCAATTTTCAAAGTAAATTAATATTAATAATGATTAATATATAAATTTAATAAATCACAAAATTAAAAAGAAAAATTATATTTGTGATAATAATTAATCATAATAAAAATTTGTTGATAAAACTTGAAAAGTATTATTATAGGTTTTAAAATAAATATTATAGTTGGAAAATTTAATTTTAATCATAAAAATTTATTTTACACAAAAATTGTTTTATTTTTATTGAAGTACAATATTTATATAAAAAATGGAATTTATATAAAAGTAAATGTGTAATTGAAGACCTTTAAATATTTATATAAAAATAATTTAATTTTTTATTATTTTAAAGTTAAAGGTACATGGAAGAAAAGTAAATGAAATTAAATAATATAAGTGTAATTTAAATAAAAAGGTATAAATTTGTCAAAAAGTAGATTTTAGTTGTTATGCTTGTTGTTGTAACTATAACTTTTAAATTGTACGGTAAGTTTCTTCGAGTAGTTTCTAAACGACCGGTCAACAAGATAATAAGTCAGTCATCATGCTGGGCCATAATCGGGCCAACCCTGACTAATGGGTTGAGAGTCCATCTACAAATTAAAAGGTATTTCACTAAAAATACTGAAAATCAAATAACGCAATATGGAGAATCAAATAATATCTAATTAGAGATATAAAGGGAGCTGTTTATGGGTAATCAAGTAAGTTAGTTTATATTTTATTCTGTTAATCTTATATCACTTCAAGGCCTATAAAAAGAGAACCAAGGACACCAAACAAGGTACGCTTGAATTCATCACTCTTCTCACTTTCGTCATTGTCACACAACAATTCCTCTATCAAATTTTCTCACTCTGAGCATTGCCTTGCTGAGAGCCGACAACGCCCTACTACAGACGTTTAACTTAAGCGTCGGAGTACCTTTGCAGGTACCCCCCCTCTCGGTCAAAGCTTGAAGTGCAACGAGCGGTTTGAAGAACGTGCGGCGTTATATTGAGAAAGTCAACGATCCAGTACTAGAAAGTAGCAGAATCTAGGTCAGTGTCTCGGTCTCAAAATTTACCCCGAAACATTTTGGCACCCACCGTGGGGCCGAGACTTGAGGAATCCCAATGGTAACCACGAGGAGTATGGAAAACAACAACCCCATGAACATGATCAGAGAGTTGCAGGCCAGTTAGAAGCATAGGCGATGCGAATTGAGGTGCAAGCAAAGCAAGTGGAAGAGCAGACTCAGATTATACGTCAGCAGCAAGACACACAACAGAAACAAAATGAAGAAATTGCCCGACTGAGAGCACGGCACCTAACTCCTGAGATGTCCGAAACTCAGGAAAACCAGAATAACGGACGCGACAGACACACGCCTCCACGGGATGATCGATCACCCAACCCATTGCTTTTACTGAAGCCGTCATGCAAGCCCAAATGCCTGACAGACCTCCTCCACCCATTGAAAGGTTTGATGGCACTTCTGACCCGGAGCACCATCTCAGGAACTTCATCGACTCCATGGCTTACTACTCCAAGAGCGACCCGGTCAAATGCAGAGCCTTCTCCCAATCCATAAAAGGAGAAGCCCTGAAATGGTATTACACTATTCCCCCTAACTCGGTTGACAGCTTCCGCACTGTCATCACCTTGTTTAAAAAGCAGTACACCATTAACCGGAGAGACGAGATAACCCCCACTGGACTCGTCAATATAAAACAAGGCAAATACGAGACTTTGAGAGCGTTCGTACAAATATACAATGAAGCAGCAAGACGAGCAAAAGGTGTTAACCATGAATTTATAATCGGGAATCTCCCCAATTGTCTAAAACCAGGATACGTCTCGGAACACCTATTTGTCAAACAACCCAAAACGATGGAGGAGCTCCAAGAGAGGTTGACCGAATACATCAAGATGGAAGATCAGAGAATCTCTCGCAGAAAACAACCATCAGAAACCTCCACGAACGAAATCACAAAAGAAGTAAAGCGCCCCCGTGAAAGAGATCAACTGCAAAGATTCCTCCGAAGGAACCTATCGGTGCCGTTAGGTCCCCACTATGACCATTATGCAAAACTCAACACATCAAGGGAAAGGGTATTTGAAAAAGCCCTACAAGCCAACCTCATTTTCGTACACAAACGACAGAAACCCACGGACGCAGATGACACTAAGGTCTGCCGATACCACGATAATAGGGGGCACACTACCGAAGGATGCCAAGGACTAAAAGATGAACTGGAAAGGCTTATTTGCGCAGGATACCTCCGAGAATTCGTACAAGAAAAAGCAAACCTAACAAGGCGCTCCCCCAGAAAGGAGCCCATTCGAAGAAGTCCGGAGAAAATTCGACCAACAGACCGTTCGAGAAGCCGTTCCCAAGGAAGAGCACATGATAGACCAGCCAGGGGTCGCATCGATACGATCTCTGGAGGGTTTGCCGGAGGGGGAGCTTCATCCTCAGCTCGAAAAAGACACCTGAGAAACTTGCAAAGTGTCCACAATGTGAGTCACCCACCAACTGTCAATGCCGGACATCACGTTCACCAACGCGGATTTCCATGCCCCTGATCCAGACCAGGATGACCCTATGGTCATCACCACACGGATAACACAATACGATATTAGCAAAGTCCTGATTGACCAAGGGAGCTCAGTCAACATACTTTATTGGTCCACGTTCCAAAAAATGGAATTTTCTGAGGATATCATCGCCCCCTTTAATGAACAGGTCGTAGGATTCGCCGGAGAAAGGGTAGATACTCGGGGATATCTGGACCTACATACACGACTAGGTACAGGAGAATGCTCGAAGGAGTTACGCATACGATTCCTATTGGTAGAGGCTAATACTGCCTACAACGCTCTTCTCGGACGACCTTGCCTGAATGCTTTCGGTGCGATCGTGTCCACTCCCCACCTGGCGATGAAGTTCCCTTCTGAAGAAGGAATCATATGTACAGTAAAGGCAGACTAGAAGACAACACGACAATGTTATGTTGCCGGATTGAAAATGACACCGTTCGTCCCTTAAAACAAAGCCAGACAATCGGAGACCATACTGTCGACCTAGATCCCAAGACAAACACAGATGATCAGATTGAACCCCAGGGCGATGTCAAGACGTTCGTACTGGGGCGAGGTGACGATCAAACAACAACTATTGGAGTTGGACTACAACAAGAAGACGAACAGAGTTTGATAGAACTGTTACGTTCCAACTTCAAGCTATTCAAATGGAGCACAGCCGATATGTCGGGGATACATCCGAGCGTCTTAATGCATAAGCTATCTATCTTCAAAGAAGCCCGACTGGTGGCACAAAAGAAGCGGAGATTTGGTGACGAAAATAGGGACGCCATACAGGAGGAAATCAATAAGTTAACCAAGGCAAAGTTCATTCGTGAAATCCCTTATACAACCTGGTTAGCCAACGTTGTGATGGTCAAAAAAGCGAACGGACAATGGCGAATGTGTGTAGATTTCACAGATCTCAATAAAGCCTGCCCCAAGGATTCATATCCTCTTCCCAATGTGGATCGACTAGTTGATGGAGTCTCTGGACACGAAGTTATGATTTTTCTGGATGCGTATTCAGGATATAATCAAATCCCGATGTACGCTCCGGATCAAGAAAAAATAGCCTTCATAACCGAGCGGGCTAACTACTGTTATCAGGTAATGCCGTTCGGCCTCAAGAATGCGGGAGCAACCTACCAGCGTCCAATGAACAAAATTTTCCATCACTAGATAGGCAGATGCATGGAAGTATACGTGGATGACATGGTTGTACATAGTAATTCACATCAGCAACACCTTCAAGACCTGACAGAAGTTTTTCAACAAATACAACATTACAATATGCGGCTTAACCCTTCGAAATGCACCTTCGGAGTATCTGCCGGGAAGTTCCTAGGCTTTATGAGAACACGGAAAGGGATTGAAGCTAATCCAGATAAATGTCGAGCGGTACTTGAGATGCCAACCCCCACCAAACTAAAGGAGGTACAACGACTAGTCGGACGCCTTGCTGCCCTATCCCGATTCATACCGAAGCTGGCAGAACACATCAAACCTATCTTAAAGAACATGAAGAAAGACGTCCCACGACATTGGGACGACAAGTGCGAAACAACCTTCTCAACAATCAAGGCGATCCTCACCAGATCCCCGGTTATGGCTCGTCCAACTGAAGGATTTGACTTGCAGGTGTACTATGCTGCAACCAGCCACTCGGTGAGTGCCGCCCTCATCCAAAAATTGCCAGATTTCAAGTTAATATATTTCATTAGTAGAACGTTGCAAGGAGCGGAGGAACGATACTCCCAAGTGGAAAAAGTGGCTCTCACCCTCCTAACCGCTTCCAGGCGGCTTCTACCATACTTTCAAAGCCATCGGGTGGTTGTACGGACTAACCATCCGGTCGCTAAAATCCTTCGCAAACCAGATCTTGCCGGACGTATCGTTGCATGGTCAGTGGAGCTATCCGAGTTTGGATTACGATTTGAGCCACAAGGCTCCGTTAAAGGACAACATCTAGCAGATTTTATTGTCGAATCCCCACAACCATTGGAAACATCGTTGTTGTACCTTAATGTTGATGGTTCCTCGGACAAACGAGGAAGAGGAGCAGGTATAGTTCTTGAGGGTCCAAACAATCTTATAATTGAACAAGCCATCTCTTTCAACTTCCAACTCAGCAATAATCAGGCAAAATATGAAGCATTGATCATCGGATTGATTCTAGCTCAAGAATTAGAAATCGATCTTCTTGAGTGCAAAATGGACTCTCAATTGGTGGTTGGACACCTAAATGGAACGTTCCAGGTCAAAGAGAACCATTTGCTGCGGTACTTCCACAAGGTTAGTGATATAACCAAAACTTTTTCCAGTTTCACAATTTGCCATGTGCCCAGGTCACAGAATTCTAGAGCAGACCTCTTATCCAAGCTGACACATGTCCGGAGCAAAACACAATTATCCTCGGTTATCAAGAGCACTCTTGATAAATCAACACTTGAAACGTTCGCCACCAACATGGCCGCCACGAGAACCGATTGGAAGAAGGAGATTCTGCAGTTGATGGTCCAACAAGAACATGGGGGGGGGGGGGGGCAGATCAGTGCAACCGATTCAATGCGAATCGCTCGGTACACAATGATAGGCGACGACTTATACCGACGAGGATACACTTCACCCTTGTTGAAATGTTTATCCGACGACGAAGCTAAATATGTCATGCAAGAACTACATCACGACATCTGTGGAGCACACTCAGGAAAAAGATTACTAAGGGCCAAAATACTCCGAGCCAGGTATTATTGGCCGATAATGGAAACCGTCTACGCTGATTTTATTCGCAAGTGCATCTCCTGCCAATCCCATAGGAACAATTTCCGAGTTCCCCCAGAGAAACTTCACGAAATAATATCACCATGGCCATTCGCCCAATGGGGAATGGACATAGCCGGACGCTTACCGACCGACAAATCCCAATGTAAATTTCTTCTAGTAGCAGTCAACTATTTCACTAAATGGATTGAGGCAGAGGCTTTGGCATTAATCACTGCTCAGAAAGTTCAAAAATTTATCTGGCAACTAATATGTCGATTTGGCAACCCAAAGAGAATCATAACTGACAACGGCCGACAGTTCGTCGAACGCAAATTGGAGGAATTTCTAACAAGCATAGGGATCCAACATGTTACTAGCTCAGTAGAACACCCCCAAACAAACGGCCAGGCCGAGGATGCAAACAAAACCATAATTTCTGAACTGAAAAAATGATTGAGAGGAGCTAAGGGGCTATAGGTAGAAGAATTACCCGAAGTACTGTGGGCTTACAGATGCACTCCGCACGGGTCGACTGGAGAAACTCCCTTCAATCTAACCTACGGAACTGACGCAATGCTACCGGTTGAAGTAGGCGAACCATCCCTCAGATGGATCATCCAAGACATGAATCTCAATGAAGAACACCTTCGTGTCAACCTTGACACTTTATCTGAACGGTGAGAGGCGGCAATGGTGAGGAATGCGGCTAAAAAACAACTAATCTCTAGGCGTTTCAACACCAAAATCAAACCCAGAAATTTTACTGAAGGAGACCTCGTATGGCGCAAACAGGGGAACGCCAGAAAAGATCACACACATGGCAAACTAGCAGAAAGTTGGGAAGGACCTTTTCGGGTCACAGAAGACTTGAAGAACGGAGCATACCGATTGGAATTTCTTGACAGCAAGGCTATCCCAAACACTTGGAATGCTACGCACCTTAAATTCTATTACAGTTAGAACAATACTGTTCCTCTAACAATTCAATTCTCTATGTTTTACAAGCATCCAGATTTAATTCCTCAACTTTATATTATGAACATCCAGATTTATTTCCTCAACCTTATATTATGAATATTTATTTCACCAATATTTCTCTATGTTAAAAACAAAGTTACGACCGATCACGTCCGCCGCCTCATGGACGCCCAAGTCCATCAACACGATTCATGGACGCCCAAGTCCATCAACACGATTCATGGATGTTCAAGTCCATCAACATGTTTCATGGATGCTCAAGTCCATCAACACGATTCATGGACGTTCAATTCCATTAACACGTTTCATGGACGTTCAAGTCCATCAACACGTTTCATGGACACTCAAGTCCATCAACACGATTCATGGACGTTCAAGTCCATCAACACGTT
>NW_014542367.1:948550-988013 GCF_000741045.1 Vigna radiata var. radiata | reverse complement strand
TTCATGGACGTTCAAGTCCATCAACACGTTTCATGGATGCTCAAGCCCATCAACATGATTCATGGACGCTCAAGTCCATCAACACGTTTCATGGACGCTCAAGTCCATCAACACGATTCATGGACGCTCAGGTCCATTAACACGATTCATGGACGTCCAAGTCCATTAACACGATTCATGGACGCCCAAGTCCATGGACGCTCAAGTCCATCAATACCATTCATGGACGCCCAAGTCCATCCGCACGTTTACCAACCAAGCCCTAGACCGACCGCGTCTAGAGGCCTCGAGACCTAGAAAAGGCCAGAACCGATCACTCCCTACCGTCTCATGGACACCCAATTCCATGAACACGAAGACCACAAAAGGCCAAGACCGACCGTGTCTAAGTCAAAAACAATAACGTTCGGCCACCACATGAACAACCAAATCCCTACGAAATCTACACCTTTACAATCGAACACGTTACAACTACTTCAACGGTAACACGATCAACCAACAAAATGCAAGTTCGAAAGTCAGAGAAGACATACAAAACATACAAGATATTTTGCACAAGCACGCGAACAAATTATTTCACAAGCGAAAACAAGGTCAATTATGAAAACACGCAACAAAAGGTTATACAAATTCAGAGGTTCGTGAACAAAAACACAAAGCTTAAAATATTCAACAAATTAACAAAAGAAGCATAAAACTCAAACATTCTGAGAGTCTGGAATCTCTTCAACAGCAACAGAGTTGGGATCGGCCTCCTCTGTGGTCGCTTCCTCCGTTTCTACGACCGGTTCACCTTCAGTAGTGAACGCACCATCCGGGATATCAATAATGGGCACCATCCGCCCTTGATATACATCTTGCTTAACGTCAAAACTCAACCCCTCAGGTGACACCTTGGCCAAGTAAACCATTTGTCTCAGCGCCTTCTTGAAGCCTTTAATGTGTTCCTGGCCGATCGCCTCCAGCATCTCTGCCTCAGTCTCTTTGTACTCTTCAACAGACAATAGTAAGTCGTCCCGCTCCTTCTGTAAGGCATCCTTTTCCTGCTGAAGAGCATTCATTCCCTCAACAGACTTCCTAGCCGCTTCCACATCCTTCAAAAGCTTATCCCGCTCGTTCTTAAGATCTTCACTAGATCTCTTCATATTTTACATTATCAAACGACCTTCTACTATCATCCTAGTAGCTTCTGCGGCATTTTTGGCACAGTCAGCGTGAGCAGTGTTGGCCTTCTTAAGGTCTGTCTCGGCCTCCTCCAACCGCTTTTTCAAACGTTCGACCTCGGCATACAAGTTTCCTCTGTTAGAGGCGTACACCATCTTGAAAGCCCCGGCCGCACCTCGAAGCGCATTATCAAGTAAGAATTTCGCCATTTGTTGTTCGGACATCTTTGACATTACTTTCTTTTCGGTGGCGTCAAAATTAAATTCGATCTTGTGACGAAGATCGAAACCAGGATCCCACATGCCTAAGGGTAGGGAACGTTCGACGACCACATCAGCTGGCTCGGTCGCAATTTTCTTTCCTTTGTTGGGAGCGCTCGACATCCCCTCTACTCGGTTGGCTTTTCTCTTTCGTGTTAATATCTGCTCAGAGGAAGGAGGAGGATCATCAACGCATACCACCGGTATGCTGGTAGCGGCAGCCACCGGACGAACAATAGCTCTCAGAACGCCGGACGTACCACCTGCTTGGGAGAGCTTGAACCAATCACGATCACCTTTTTTCCCCATGACTTCTGCAAAAAGGCACCAATAAAGCACGAATGAGGATTCATTAAACAAATTTTCAAGACATTCAGCCAAAGAACATACCAAACACCCTCGATTTGAAGTCATTGTATTTAAGGCAGTTGACTATCTTCCGTGAGGAAAACGAACGAGGCAACTTGACTAACACGTCCAGATCCTTCCGTTCAGTGTCGGTCATATCCTCTAAAGACCAGTGATGAAGGTTGAAAAACAATTATTTTCATATGTCATTTTAGACCAAATTACTCCCTTTACTGCTTAGAATGAGCTTAGAATCGAGCAAAACTCAATAAATGAGTCTGTAGAGAGTCCAAAGCTATTTTTAGCGATATTATGCTTGTTTTGCATTGTTTTGCAGTGTTTTTGATGAAAGTGAAGAATGGGATTGAAGATGAAGGTCTTAGACTCAAGAAAGAAGAAGAAACATGAAGAAGTCTAGGAACTGCCCAGCGGTAAAATTCACCGCTGGGCGGCCAAATGCGAGGAGAAGGCACTGTTTGACACCCAGGCGTGGACGCTGGGCGAATTTGCGTTTAGAGGCAAACCGCCGGGCGGTGGACCCCTAGCGCCGGGCGGTGGCGCGATTATGGGCAAACCGCTGGGCGGCATAAGTGTGACGTCGGGTGGTTCTCTGCTGGGCTTGGACCTGTTTTATTTTATTTTTATGATCTGTTTGGGCTTGGGCTTATTTTTATGTTATTTTTATGCCCTATTTAAAGGCCAGAACGTCTTAGGGTTTGTATCTTTTGATGGCTTAGGCACAGAAACACACTTTTCACCCCTTTGGGGTAGATTTGGAGATGGTGACAACTCTCCTTTTCTCCTTTTTAGGATTTGTATCTCTTTCATTCCATTCTTCACCTAGTTTCTCCATGACGATGGGGAACTAATCTTATTTGTTGCTGGGGAAAGATGTAACCTCTAAACTCTCTTGTATTTGAATCAATTCTTTTTATTGATATATGCTTACTTCATTAATTGTTAGAGTTTTCCTCTTTGCTTAATGCATACATCGTTTAACTCATTCGGTGGTATGATCCTTGATTTTGTCGATATGGGGACGTACGGGGAAATCTAGAACTAGGGAAATTCTCCCAAAGGTAGTATTGCCTATACATAGGAATATGTGGTAATATGAGGATTGGTTGCATACACACTCCTGTGCTTCAGAATTAATTATTAGGGCTGCTAGGAATCGTATGAACTCGTAGTTAAGGATAGGCTTTCTTACCGGTGACAGCGGTATTAAGTGTTTTAGAGAGTGGCATTAACATTAATGAAGAAGAGAAATTCTTATATGCATGAGAGTGATTAGGTGAAATCTAACCCCAATAACATATTCATCTCATATTTTAACCTTCATCCATCCATCCAATTTTGTGTTTAACCTCAATTGATCAAATTGCATTCATGTTTATTTTTCCGTACTTTATATTGAAAGATCCCAAAATATTATTTTTATAGTCTTGATTGGTTAAGCAAAAGCACAACAGTTTAGTGCCGTGAGTCTCTTGGGAAAACGATACTTGGACTTACCATTTTATATTACTTGTACGATTTGGTACGCTTGCCAATTTGTCAACACATAGTAGTGTCGTTCGAAAAGCACACGCAATCACAACTATCCCACTGCCTCTCCATATGACACGACTCAAATGTCCTAATCGCCAACCAACGCCCGTCTACCTTCTAAAAGTCCTGCAGTTAAGCCACCCAACAAACCACACGCTTAACTGAAACTTGGGGGAGATGGTGTACAGTAAGTTCCCTCCAGCGGTCGGTTTCTAAACGACCGGTCAACAAGATAATAAGTCAGCCATCATGCTGGGCCATAATCGGGCCAACCCTGACTAATGGGCTGAGAGCCCATCTACAAATTAAAAGGTATTTCACTAAAAATACTGAAAATCAAATAACGCAATATGGAGAATCAAATAATATCTAACTAGAGATATAAAGGGAGCTGTTTATGGGTAATCAAGTAAGTTAGTTTATATTTTATTCTGTTTATATTCTGTTAATCTTATATCACTTCAAGGCCTATAAAAAAAGAACCAAGGACACCAAACAAGGTACGCTTGAATTCATCAATCTTCTCACTTTTGTCAATGTCACACAACAATTCCTCTATCAAATTTTCTCACTCTGAGCATTGCCTTGTTGAGAGCCGAGAACGCCCTACTACAGACGTTTAACTTGAGCATCGGAGTACCTTTGCAGGTACCCCCCCCCCTCTCGGTCAAAGCTTGAAGTGCAACGAGCGGTGTGAAGAACGTGCGGCGGAATATTGAGAAAGTCAGGGATCCAGTACTAGAAAGTAGCAGAATCCAGGTCAGTGTCTCGGTCTCAAAATTTACCCCGAAACATAAATCAAATTACAATTTGTTAATCTTTTGAAGATAACAAACACTATAAATATGACGAAACATCTTTTTAGTCTCAAGGATAACAAATACATATGAAAATGAAGATATATGTTGTTATTCATATAATATGTTTAGTCTTGTATATAAAACCTCTTAAGTTGTTTAGTTGTTGAATATTTTGTGATAACTATAGATTAGATTTATCAAGTTTACATTTGATATTGATTGGATTATGTAAGTTTATAACTATTAGTTGCTAATAGCTACAAGCATGAGATGCTACAAGTAACAAGTGAAATACCTGTAAAACACTAGAAGAGAGGTTGAATAGTATTATAGGAAAACTTTTTGCCAAAAGGTAATTTAATAACCTTGTTAAAAAATTAAATGGTTCATCTAAGTTGTCAAACACTTGATATAAAGTTCTCTTCAATTGCAAGTTTAGAAACAAATATTCTTCAATCATCTAGTTAGATCTATTGTAGCGTTTTAAGAAAGATAGATCTTAATAAGGATAATGTTTGGTGACAAGAGCTTTTATAAACGGTTGAGTTAATAAAAAATTGTAAAATTTATAAGGAAAACATTTAACAAGATTGAAGTAATAAACACACAGTTATTTAAAACTAGTCCACTCCACTGATCTACATTTAGTTCTCCTCTAAGACCTCTTAGAGGATTCCACTATAATCTTCAACAAGATTACAACCGCGTATTCGCACCACTCCTAGTATCACCTAGTCAATCCTAGTAACCCCGGTAATCTAATTAGAACCAAGTATCACTCATTCCTGGTTGTACAGTATTCTTCACCACTCATGGTATCTCTAGACAATCCTGGTATCTTCTTGATACGCTCTCTAGTTAAGTTTCACCCACTCCTAGTTTCCACTAGACAAACATGTCTAGCTACCATTTAACCCCACCAAGTTAACTGTTAAGTGTTTTGTATTCTCTTCAAAGTGTGCAATCAATCAGATCGCTTCAAGTCCTTATACAATTACTCTTACAGAGAGGATGTGTTTACAATATAATTCGATCTAACAGACTTTTAGAGTTTTCTCTCTTCTTACAAATGTAAGCTTATGATTATATGAAGCCTGAGATTATTTTCTTCTCTTTTGAGGTTGCTTTTCTTCTCAGATGATTTTTGTACGGTATGACATTATGACCAAACGATTATCAAATAAAACCGATCGACCTAGTCAAAGTCAACGCAAAGAAAAACAAAGCTAGAAGAAAGTAAGTCGCGACTGGGCAAACGATTTCTTAATTGGGCCAAAAAGCCAAAATAAGGATAACATAATACATGAGTATCCGATTAAAGATATAAAGAATATATAGCCGGATATATAGAATATGCAGGTAAGATTGTTTTTATATTCTTTTGTTGTTTTTATACTTATTCTGTTTATATTTTAACTAACAACAGGTATGTTCCACTTACGCTCTACTCACACTCTATAGAAGCCTTACCCTTTATACTCAGAATCATTAAATTAAAAATCGAGGTTCTTCCACCATACGCCTAACTTGGGCGTCGGAGTGCCATTGCAGGTACCTCCCCCCCTCAGTCAAAGCTTGATGATCACCGAACGCTCAAGGGTGAAGGAGAGCGAGCGGTCAAGATCCAAGAAAAGCGAGCGATCCAGTCAATCCAAGCGTCAGAAAGTGACAAAGCCGCATCATCCAGGTTAATCTCTCGGTCCCTAAAATTTACATCGAAACAATTTCTTTTGTATTTGTGTGCTTATTCTCTTGATCTTCTCTTCAAGGATATTCAATTATAGGCTTCAAGAAAATGCCCGTTAGAAAGTACTTGTTTATCTTTAGATTTTCTTAGCCTTTCAATACTTTATGATTGTACGAACTCTTTAGTGCAACCTTTGGTAAAGAGAATATTCCGTGAATGTCTTCTTTGTCTCTAACGTCCACTTCTGACTTGTATATGATAGAGCAGTTAGATGCTTGACATAGGTAATCTAAAAAGAGTAGAGCAGATATGGATATAGGCAGATATGTATTTTTTCTTATCACATCTAGTGAGAGAAATTCGATTATGTGGGCCGATTTTCTTGAGGTGGATGTACCCAGTTTAGAGATACATGAAGATCTTAAAGGGATATGTTAAGAATCAATTTCGATTGGAAGCTTTGATTATAGAGTGCTACATTATAGAGGAAGCCATTGAATTATGCACAAGTTATATGCCATGTTGAGAACCAATAGGACTTCCAAAGAATAGACATAAAGGAAAATGTGAGGGAAAGGGAGTTTGAGGAGTGAAGATTGAAAGTGTGAGTAGAAAAGAAGTTAATCAAACTCATTGGTACATCTTAAAGAACACAAACAATGTTATTCCTTACATTTCACAACACATTGATGAAATAAAGTTTGCACACCCATGTATGAGTGAAAAGTGGATAGTTCATGAACATAACAAATCCTTCTTAACTTGGTTTAAGAAAAAAGGTTTATGTGACTCCAAATGTTTCTAAAAATCTATTGAGACTAACTCGTGGACTAAAAATCTATTACATAAAAAATTATTATTTTGATTCAAAGGAGGAAGATCATAAATAGTAGAGTTAAAAATAGTGGAGTTAAAGCATTTAGACTTTCTAGGTTTGACACATGTTTTTTAATATTTTGTTGTAGCCATACAAGGCATTAACTTGTGATTTATGCTTACTAATTTTTATTATTTCATAGGGAAAAAGGATAACCATCCAACAGAGGCAGAGACTTAATGATACACCACATGTACTCTCACGTGGTGATTATGCATTATTAGAAAAAAATGAAAAAAAAAAACTCATGATGAGACTTAGGTCTTGAGTCACCTGACCTAGCACCTCCACCAGTTAGGTATGAATTGTGGAAGGCTGCACGGACTAAGTCCGATGGTCATATGACATCCCAAATCAAAGAATTATAAGTAGACACTCTTAACCCATTATCATAGTTCATATCAATTTTATGTAACAAATTTTTTTATATATCAAAGTTCTTTATGATATGTAGGATAAATTGGTTGAGCAACAAACTCAGGGCACATTTGTAGGCCAAGGTAAAGAGGACATCTTAGTAGCAGCCACAGGTCGGCTAGACGACCCAGGTCGTGTGTGTGTCGTTGGATGATCTATTGAATTGATAGACTACTTTGGACCTAAACCAAAAAGCAAAGAGGTCGCTAGTCAGAAGGCGCTAAGTAACCTAAAGGAAGAGATGGAGCTCCGGATGGAGGAAAAATTGCATGAGCGCATGAGAATTGTCATGGAACGCTTCCAACAACAAGAAGCATATCAAAAGCTTCTTGAAGAAAAAATTCAAATGATGTCTCAATTAAAGTGCAGTATATAATAGGAAGTGACTCCTAGGTTGTCTCTCAAGGAGCAATATATGGTTCAGTCATTAGATTAAACGCGTAGTGGGCGAGGGTTTTTGGACAGTTTTTTTGAACTAAATTAACAAACTAAATCACGAATTCAAACATTGAATTAAAACGATTGGTCATTATATCAATTGCAATGCTTCCAATCCCATATTAGCTATAACAACACGCTTCTCTCACCCCTAATCCACACGAATTAACCTACTAAGCGAAAGTTAACTCGGTCTTCAAAATTGCGAATTAAGCAAACACAATGCAAATATCTAATCAATTCTGCACCACATAGGTTAATCAACTAAGCGGAGATTAAACTGTTACCAATGAGGAGGGTTGGTGTCTTGAAAATATTATGGTTTTGATGATGCTACAAAGTGTTGAAGACTCTTGTTGTAATTATTTTAAAAGCATTTTCTAGAATAAATTGTAATAGGAAAAACTTTGTTGATGTAAACACTTATAAGTTTTCATGTCTAGAGAAAGTCCGCGCAGATAATCGATTATTTGGTGTAATAATCAATTATCACGAGCCCGTTTGAAAAAGAGTTGCTCGCGCAAATAATCGATTATTGCTCAAAATAATCGATTATTTCAGTTTAAGTCAGTATTGCCCAAGTCGTGCAAATAATCGATTATTCCTTAGGATAATCGATTATCACTTTTTGAAAACCCCATGACAGACACGAATAATCGATTATTACTTGTGATAATCGATTATCACTGGTAGTTGGGAGATGGCTTTTCAGTTTCTGACCTCTAGGCTATATATACTCTTTACTAAACCTCTTAGAGAAAATCTAAGCCATTTGAGAATACAGAAACGCTCTGGTGAAGTTCTCAAGTGTTAGAGTTGCTCGAATCAAGCCTTGTGAATAGGAGAAGTTTGCGCTTAGTGTGTCTAAGGTCAGAGTGGTTCTCTTCAAGTTGATTGAGCTGAAGTCTTCCGTTCGTTTGTCGAAGGAAGGTGTTTTCTGCTCTTTGTTTAATTTGATTATTTTATTGTAATCTGTAAACTGATCTTTAGTGAAATAGTTAATCACTCTTTATAGTGATTAACAACTGGACGTAGCATCTTCTGATTCAAACTAGTATAAAAATCTCTGTGTTGATTTTCTTTAACCCTATCTCTTTAGCAATTTAAATTGTTTGTTAAAATTCTTAAAAGAAAATCAAGATTTCTAAAAGAACCATTTTATCTTGGCTTTTGACCGTAATGATAAAACCCCTTTATTCCATTGCGCATTACTGGTCGTTGAAAACTAACATAAACATCAATTAAGAAACTAAACGTATACACCCTTAGGCATCAGTTCTTACTGAACCGAGACATATAGTATCACAAAAATTACAAAATTGCCACCACATTTTTATACTCCTCAGTTTTGTTTGAAACCAAAGCGTAATGTGAGAGTTTAAAAGTAGTTTATATAAATTCTAAACAAAAATTTAAACATGTATATATAAGTTCTAATTAAGTTTAATTAATAGGTCTCAAATAGGAAATGACCAAATTAGGTAGCTTTAAAAAATAAGAAGGACTAAATTGAATCAACATTTTAAATATAAGGAGTAAATTGAAAACAACTACTACCATGTGACAATAATATTGACACATGACACTGTCACTGCAAAGTGACTCAACCATGCCCAAACATGTGAAAATTCCACAAATTAACACGTGGCATGTACATATATAACATCAACCTCAACTTAACAAAAATGATAAAATTGACCCTAATGTAATTAAAACTAGATGGTATAAACCCATTAAATGTGTGGGTGGGGGTATGAAACATAACACTATTGTTGTCATATAGTACAACTATTCGCTCACACGTGATAGTTTGTGTTGTATGTGTGTGCTCTTATAAAGTTCATCAAAAGTATACAAAGCACACCAAATGATATTTCAAATGAAACAAAAAAAAAACCAAGCCTGATACATTATTTGACAAAAATATTTGAAACATTGAATAGAAAAATTAAAGCAACAAGAAAAAAAAATCAAATTTATCATGATGTAATTGAAAAATTACATAATAACATAAATATGGAAAAAATAGCCTCTGCTAATTAACATACCAAACAAACATGATTTCCTGAAGTTGAGATAGCTTTACAAAGAACGAACTCTATATAAAGATAGTGAACCTCCCTAAACATGAGAATATTAAGAGAAACAAAAACATACTAAAAGAAAAAGAAACAAATATTAAGAGTTATAAGATTGAAACCTTTTAATTTCAACCAGAACAATTATTAAATTTTCTCATATCTAAATTTCATGAAAATGATAAGATATGTTTATTTTCATTACCAAAGGTTTAATCTAACATGTGGAAATGCATAAATATCTTTTAAAGAGAAAAGCAATTATGCCAAATTATGATAAGGCTTAATACCTCTTTTGGTCCCTCGAAAGAGGGGTGGTGTTCAAAATGATCCTATCTTTTTTAAAAAGTAACAAATGATCCCAACTTTTGAAAAAATGGGTCCAGTTAATCCTTTTTGCTAATGGCGTAAAAAATTAAACAGTGCAGTTGCCTCTAGACAAAACATGATGAGGTGTCCAGTTTTAATGATTGCGTGACACTGTTGAATGAGGTGTAAAATAAAAAATTGAATAATTACTAAAAAATGTTGAATTGTGCGAAGATTCCTTTTATTTTATAATTAAAAAGTTTATGAAGAGTTAGGGTTTCATTAACTACTATAAATAACAATTTCTAATTACCTCTAATCTTAATAGGTAATTTAATTAAAATCACTTTAACTCTAATTAAATTTCTAAAAGTTGATTCACTATCAGAAACCTAATCAAGAATTTGTCTTGTTCTTCCCAATTTTCTTTTGTTTCTTTCACGCAGTGGTCACAATAGAGGCAGGTTGTTTCTTCACAAAGGCGGGTTGTTTCTTGACCACATTTTTCTGACACGAAAATTGAACTCCTCTACATTTCTAAAATAAATGAAATTTTTTGATAGATTTGTGGTATTTCAAAATTTGGAGGATGCTTGAAGATCTTGTGGAAAGTAACTCCATACATAGTTTAATAATTAATAATCTTCTAAAGAAATGAAATTAATATTACAAAAATGAACAGCTCAGAAATGCATGAGAGAATTTTTATTTGGAATGTAGAATAGGGAATCTGACTCCAGGAATACAAAGAAGCAAATTGAGTGGAGTGTTGTTTACTCCTAAATCTGAACAGTCTCAAAACCCCTTTGTAAGGAAGCCTTAACAACACCCAATCTATTCTTTTTGTCACAATTTTAACCTCACTGCCACGCAACTGCCACATAATAAGATAAACTGGACACGTCATTAAGTTTTGTCTAGGAGGCAGCTGCACCGTTTAATTTTTGATGCCGTTAGCAAAAAGATTTAACTTTACCTCGTGTACGGTATGATATTTCAAATGAACGATCCAGTCAAAGTCAACACAAAAAGAAATAAGGTGGAACAAAGTAAGGTATGGTTGGGCCAATATTTAATCAAATTAAGAAGCCCAAACATACAATTAAAGATACAACAGATTTAACGCCAGAAGTATCTGACCAAACATACAAGTAAGGTCATTTTTATTCATTTGGTTGTTTTTATACTAACACTGTTTATATTTTATGAAATACATTATAAGTAGAGGAGAAAGTCCACAAGCCAGGTATGCTCTAATCACGCTCTGATCACACTTCCAATTCACACAAAAACCCTACTTTATACTCCCTCATACTGAGAATCATCAACTTAAGAACCAAGGTTCTTCTATTATTCGCCTAACTTGGGCGTCAGAGTGCCATTGTAGGTGCCTTCCCCCTTTGGTCAAGGCTTGAAGATTACCGTACGATCGAAATTGAAGTAAAGCGAGCGGTCAATAACGAGAGCGAGCGAGCTATTGGGGAAATCCAAGCGAAAGAAAACGGGAAAGCCACGACATCCAGGTCAGTCTCTCGGTCCTTAAAATTTACACCGGAACTCTTTGGCGCCCACCGTGGGGCCGAAGGCTTGAAGACTCCCAATGGTAACCACAAGGAATATGACCAACAACAACTCTAGAGATATGATAAGAGAGCTCCAGGCCTAGTTAGAAGTACAAACGGTATAAATAGCGGCGCAAGTGGCACGAATGAAGGAATAGGCCCAAACCACACGCCAACAACAGGATCTACAACAGAAACAGGCTGAAGAGATCCCCATGCTAAGAGGACAACGCCCTCCACCTGAAATGTCCGACAACCAGGGCAGTCGAAACGGCAAGCCGAGCGTTCATTCACAACCAACGTCTGTACAAAGCGGTCGACCTCCCAACCTATTGCCTTTCACAGAAGTTGTTATGCAAGCTCCAATGCCCGACCGACCCTCGCCACCAATAGAAAGATTTGACGGCACCTCGGACCCGAAACATCACATCAGAAACTTCATCGAATCTATGGCTTTCTACTCCAGGAGTGATCCAGTCCAATGTATGGCTTTTTCCTTATCCTTGAAGGGTGAAGCACTAGAATGGTATTATACCCTCCCACCTAATTCAGTAGATTGCTTTCACACCGTCACCACATTGTTCAGAAAACAATATGGATCAATCGAAAAGAGGATGTACCTCGACGGAACTTGTTAACCTCAAACAAGAAAAAGACGAGACCCTTAGAGCATTCATGCAAAGGTACAATGAGGCAGCGAGACGAGTAAAAGGCGTAAATCATACATTCATCATCAGCAATCTGCCCAACTGCTTGAAACCGGGATACATCTCGAAACACCTATATGCTGAACAACCCAACTTGATGGAGGAGCTCCAAGAGAGAATGACTAAGTTCATCCGAATGGAAGATCAAAGAAATTCCCAAAGAAAGCGACAGTCGGAGGCCCCGTAAATGGAAATAAAAAAGAAATAAAACGAACTTGTGAAGGAGACTAGAACCAAATACCTCCTCAAAGGGACCTACCCATACCCCTTGGTCCCCAATATGATCACTACGCAAATCTTAACGCACCGATAGCAAAAGTATTCAAAGAAGCCTTGAACGCTGAACTTATCACTATAAGAAGTCAGCCCACACCTCGATCCGCTGATGAAACTAAAGCCTGCCTCTTTCACGATAATCAAGGACACGCTACTGAAGACTGCACCACGCTCAAGGACGATTAAGAAAGGCTCATCCGAGCAGGATACCTCCGACAATTCGTAAAAGAAGAGTCGGACCGGAGAAGACGTTCCCCCAGAAAGGAGGCAGTACGCCGAAGTCCTGAACGAGCATATAGGAAGGATAATCGTCAGAGAGATCGTTCCCGAAGTCGCCCTGGGGAAACGAGCGGGAAAGACCGATCAAAGGTCGAATTGGTACCATCTCTAGAGGTTTTGTCGGGGGAGGAGCCTTGTCTTCGGCCCGGAAGAGACATTTGAGGAGCTTGAGAAGTGTTCATGCTGTAGGCCGCAATCCTTTATCCATGCCAGACATCATGTTTACCAACGCAGACTTCCATGCCCCGGAACCTGATCAGGATGATCCTATGGTCATTACCGCCCAAATAGAATTATACAATGTCAATAAGGTCCTGATTGACCAGGGCAACTCGGTCAACATACTATATTGGACGACATTCCTAAAAATGGAATTGTCAGAAGATATAATATCCCCGTTCAATGAGTAGATAATAGGCTTCGCAGGCGAAAGGGTAGACACCCGAGGATACCTTGACTTAAGGACTCGACTTGGGAACAGGCGGAGAAGCGAAAGAATTAAGGGTACGATTCTTATTAATGGAAGCAAACACCTCCTATAACACCCTCCTCGGACGGCCCTGCCTAAACGCTTTCGGGGCGATCGTATCAACACCTCATTTGACAATGAAATTCCCGTCGGAAGAGGGGACCATTTGTACAGTAAGGGCAGATCAAAAGACAACACGATAATGTTACGTTGTCGGCCTGAAAATTACACCCTACGTCTCCCGAAGAGAACCAAGGAGACTTGAGACAATAATGATTGACTTGGATCCCAGAGCCAACACAGAGGATCTGATCCAACCCTAGGGGGATGTCAAACCGCTTGTGATAGGAAGGACAAAATCGCAAACGACCACCTTTGGTGCTAATCTCGAACAAGGAGATGAACATAACCTGGTCGAACTATTGAAAGCCAACGCCGACCTATTTGCATGGAGTGTCACGGACATGCCAGGAATCCACCCGACTGTAATGAAGCATAAACTTTCCATATTCAAGGACGCATGGCCAGTAGCACAAAAAAGTGAAGACTCAGTGAGGAAAAAAGGCAAGTTGTACAAGAGGAGGTCAATAAACTTATCAAGGAAAAGTTCATCCACGAAATAACTTACACAACTTGGTTGGCGAATGTCGTTATGGTAAAAAAGTCAAGCGGCCAATGGAGGATGTGTATTGACTTCACCGACTTGAACAAAGCGTGCCCAAAAGATTCCTATCCCCTCCCGAGCATCGGCCAACTAGTAGATGGGGCCTCAGGACACGTTGTATTAAGTTTCCTGGACACATATTCTGGGTATAACCAAATCCCAATGTATTTACCTGATCAGGAAAAGACAACCTTTATAACCGAACGAGCAAACTATTGCTACGAGGTAATGCCGTTCGGCCTAAAGAATGCGGGAGCCACATATCAACGCCTCATGGACAAAGTCTTTCATCATCAAATTGGGAAGTGCATGGAAGTATACGTGGACGATATGGTTGTACGAAGTCATTCACACGAACAACACTTGAAAGACTTGACTGAAGTCTTCCAACAAATAAAGCACTATAGCATGCGCCTAAATCCATTGAAATGCACCTTCAGAGTTTCGGTCGAAAAATTATTAGGATTCATGCTAACACAACGAGGAATCGAAGCCAATTCAGATAAGTGTCGAACGGTGCTGGAAATGAAAAGTCCCACTAGACTCAAAGAAGTTCAACAGTTAGTCGGACGCCTCACAGCTTTGTCGCGTTTTATCCCAAAACTGGCGGAACACATCAAACCCATCTTGAGGAATATGAAGAAAGACGTCCCGCGTCATTGGGACGCCAATGTAAAGCAGCCTTCTCCACAATCAAAACTATCCTCACCAGTCCTCCAGGCATGGCCTGTCAAACATAAGGGTTCAACCTACAAATATACCTGGCTGCCTCCGATCATTCAGTAAGTGTTGCCCTCATTCAAGAAAGCTCAGACTTTAAGCTAATATATTTTATTAGCAGAACTATACAAGGGGAAGAAGAATGATACTCACAGATCGAGAAGATAGCTTTGGCCCTCGTAACCGCAGCGAGGCGTCTACGACCGTACTTTTAAAGTCACCAGGTAGTGGTCCGCACGAATCATCCAGTCGCGAAGATCCTTAGGAAACTTAACATAACAGGAAGAATGGTCGCGTGGTCAATAGAATTATCCAAATTCGCCCTACGATTCGAACCATAGGGATCTGTCAAGGGTCAACATTTGACAGATTTTGCAGCTGAACTACCATAATCAACAGACGCACCTATGTGGTACCTGAATGTGGACGGCTCCTCGGACAAAAGAGGCGGAGGAGCCGGAATAGTATTAGAGACCCCGAACGATCTTCTCATTGAACAAGCGGTCTCCAATTTTCGCCTCAGCAACAACCAGACGAGATACGAAGCTTTGATCACCGAATTAATTCTAGCCAAGGAATTGGAAATTGATCGTATCGAATGCCGGATGGACTCTCAATTGGTAGTAGGACATATGAAAGGAACGTTCCAAGTCAAAGACAACCACCTACTATGCTACTATCATAAGGTTATTGATCTAATCAAAACTTTTTCCAATTTTAACATAGTCCATGTACCCAGAATGGAAAATTCCAGAGCAGATCTCCTATCTAAACTGACGCACGCTCGACAAAGAAGTCAACTCTCCTTGGTAATTAAGACAACCTTGGATAGACCGGTGCTAGAGACATTTGTCACAAATGTTACAACGCCGAGAGCCGATTGGCGACAAGACATACTCCAATTGATGATTCGACAAGAACAAGGAGGTCAAGTTAGTACGGCCAACTCCAAACGGATCGCACGTTTCACGTTCATAGGTGACGATCTATATAGACGAGGGTATACCACACCTTTACTCAAATGTCTGTCAGAAGAAGCCAAGTATGTAATACAGGAGCTACACCATGGCATATGCGGATCACATTCGGGAAAGAGAATGCTTAGAGCTAAAATATTACGAGTCGGTTACTATTGGCCTACTATGGAACAAGACTGCACATAATTCATTCATAAATGCATTTCGTGTCAGTCACACAGAAACGATTTTCAGGTGCCTCCAGAAGAACTGCATGGAATAATCTCCCCATGGCCATTTGTACAATGAGGCATGGATATAGCTGGACCCCTGCCGGTCGGAAAAGCATAGTGTAAGTATCTCCTTGTGGCGGTAAACTATTTTACCAAATGAATAGAGGCAGAGGCCTTAGCAGTAACCAGCGCTCAAAAAGTACAAAAGTTTATCTGGCATTTAATATGTCGGTTCGGTATACCACAAAAAATTGTGACAGATAACAGACGACAATTCATAGAACGGAAACTAGAAGATTTCCTCAAAGGCTTAGGAATCAAGCACATAACAAGCTCCGTTGAGCATCCACAAACGAACGGATGAGCAGAGGCTGCAAACAAAGCAATCGTATCAGAATTGAAGAAACGTCTTGGAGAAGCAAAAGGGCCATGGGTGGAAGAAGTGCCTGAAGTCTTGTGGGCCTACAGATGCACACCCCATGGGTCAACAAGAGAAACACCGTTCAATCTCACCTATGGCACAGATGCAATGCTGCTAGTTGAAGTAGGCGAACCGACCATCAAACGAAACATTCAAGACATAAGTCTTAATGATGAGCAACTACGCATGAACCTTGATACTTTGACCGAACGACGAGAGGTGGCCATGATAAGGAACGCAACCCAAAATCGATTGATCACGCAGCGCTTCAACACCAAGGTACAACCCCGAAGCTTCACTGAAGGCGACCTCGTGTGGCGAAAGAAAGGAAACGCCAGGAAAATAAAGCGCACAACAAGTTAGCAAACAAATGGGAAGGACCTTTTCGTATCTTTGAAGACTTAACGAATGGAGCATATCGCCTAGAACTTCTCAATGGAAAAGCTATTCGAAACACTTGGAATGCAACACATCTTAAATTTTACTACAGTTAAAAGTTACATATTATATTTTTTTGTTATCTAAATGCAACGTTCAACCTACATTCTATGCTACGTGTTTCTTTATATGACAAATGCAGATTATTATAAAAAAGGGGAAAAAACCCCTAGTGTTGACGAATACCATCCGGACGCCCAAGTATAATCGCATTAACGGATAAATCAGCATCTGGATGCTCAACTCATATAAAAAGGGCGAAAAAACCCCTAGCGTTGACGAATATCATCCGGATGCCCAAGTATAATTGCGTTGATGGATAAATCAGCATTCGGACCTCAACTCATATAAAAAGGGGGAAAAAACCCCTAGCGTTGACGGATACCATCTGGACGCCTAAGTATAATCGCATTGACGGATAAATCAGCATCTGGACACTCAACTCATATAAAAAGGGGGAAAAACCCCCTAGCATTGACGGATACCATCCGGACGCCCACGGATAAATCAGCATCCGGACGCTCAACTCATATAAAAAGGGGGAAAAAACCCCTAGCGTTGACGGATATCATCTGGACGCCCAAGTATAATCGCATTGACGGATAAATCAACATTCAGACGCTCAACTCATATGAAAAGGAGAAAAAACCCCTAGCGTTGACGAATACCATCCGGACTCCCAAGTATAATCGCGTTGACGGATTAATCAACATACGGACGCTCAACTCATATAAAAAAGGGGGAAAAACCCTTAGCGTTTACGGATATCATCCAGACGCCCAAGTATGATCGCGTTGACGGATAAATCAACATTCGGATGCTCAACTCACATACATCTACGATTACACAGGTAAGCCTTATTGATTCTTGATATTTTAAACTTGTACTTTTAAAGCAACAAAATACACACGCATACCATCAAACACTTAGCGAAATTTTACAACAAACGAAAACATAAAGTGCATTGCATAAAGCGGTTCAGAATCAAAGCAACAACGATTTGAAGAGATCAAAGCAACAACAATTTGAAGAGTTCAAAGCAACTTAAAGCAAGTTCTAAAATCTATCACAGTACAAAGAAAAAATCTACGCATTCTCCGTGGCTGGAACTTCATTAACAACAACATTCGTGTCGACTTCCTCCACTGTTGTCTCCATAACCACCTGCTCTGCCGCATCGTCATAAATAGCAAAACTACCCTCTGGAATGGTGCCTATAGGAACCATTTGCCCTTAATACACATCCTTTTCAATATCAAAGCCCAGTCCTTCTGGAGACACCTTTGCAAGAAAGGACATTTGTCTCAATGCCTTCCGAAATCCCCTGGTGTGCTCCGAAGTAATAGCTTCCAGCATTTCCTCTTGGGTCCCCGACCCTCATCCACAACTTTTTGAAGATCATCAACAACTTTTTGAAGATCATCCCTTTCCATTGTCAGGCCTGCAATAGTTTTCCTGGCAGCCTCCACATCAATCGCCAGACCATCCCTAGTATTCTTGAACTTTGTCCCAGCCTTCTTCAGATTGTTCACCAACACTTGGCTTTCAACTATCATCTGAGTAGCCTCCATCGCCTTCTGAGCACACTGAGCATGTGCAGCATTGGCCTCCTCCAGCTCTTTCTTCAAACGCTCCACCTCGGCACTCAAATTCCCCCTGTGTGAGGCATAAACCAAATTAAAACTGACTGCCGACCCTAGAGCAAGAATTCAAGGCAGTTCTCAGCCATTTTCTGTTCGCCAGTACTAGCCATCACCTTCTGCTTGACAACATCAAAATTGAAGTCGATCTTGTGACTAAGAGTGAAGTCAGGATCCCACATACCGCCCGACAAAGGTCGATTGACATTTGGGTCCACCAACTCTTCAGCACTCTTCCATTTTTGGGAGGGCCTCGGATCCTTCGCAACTCGATCAACCTTCCTTTTCCTCGTCAAACCTGTGTTTAGGAGAAGGCGGCCGCTCATCAACGAATATGATCAGATTCTTCATGGTAGCCGTAAGAGGACTGACAGTTTCGTTTGATGGGCCTCCTTGTTTCGTTTTTGCAAAGTTAAACCAATCACGGCCAGATTTCTTCCCCATGATTTCTGCAAAAACCTCCAACAATCACAAGTTAGTAACCGAGAAGCAAAACTTAAAGCAGTTAGTCAAAGAACATACTGAACACCCTCAAATTCACGTCCTCGTATTCGAGGCAGTTGATTATTCTCCGTGAGGAAAATGGGCGTAGCAACTCGACCAATACATCCAGGTCCCTCAGCTCAATGTCGGTCATCTTTTCCTGGGGCCATGAAGTCACCGTACGGGGTTTTCTAGTCTAGTACAAAGGGAATCTAGGGCTGCCATCTTCGTAAAAGAAGAATGGACGACCTGACTCGGTAATAGAAACTTTAAAGAATTGATTTTTGAAATCTTTAAATGACTCGGTGAACAATTGCAGAATAGCATTCCTAGGCTCAGAGATCAAAGACACCCAACCCCTCTTAGCATTGGGGTGCATCCTAAAAAAGTAGAGGAACAAATCGGCTGTTGGCCGGATGGCCAAAGTCTGGCACAGGACATCGAACGCCTAAATATAACCCCAACTGTTCGGGTGCAGTTGAGAGGGAGCTATATTCAAAGCTCTCAGAACATCCATCTGAAACTCAGTAAAAGGTAACTTAATATACATATCAAAGAACAAGCACAAATAAAAGTAGAAAAAATCCCCACCGGAAGTATCTCTGCCATGGAAAACCCTTTCATCCCCTCTACAGGCAATCAACTTAATGGCAGAACTATAACCTAAGGCTCTAAGCACACAGCTATTATTAGCCCAATCCAGAAGAACAGGTTTGCTAACAAAAAGACTCGAATATTCACCTACGTCGCGAGAAGCCCACCCATAATCAGAACATGACGAAGAACATGGATTTTTGGGGTCTTCAATAGCGACACCACCGTGAATGAAAACCTTTTTTCCATTAAGCACCGATGAAACCGCTCCAGCGACTTCAATCTGAGCACCCTCCAATACATTAGTCGAGTCCTCACGCCCCCCTTTCTCACCATGTGATGCAGAACAATCTAAATACGAAGAAGAAGACATGATTACCTGAAAAAAGAGTAAAGCTTGGAAACACCTCGCGATTAGAAGAAGTTCAAGGATCCCCGAGTAACCACAGAAGCATAAATAACAGTTGAGTTCGTTTGCGTTTTCAAAAAATCCTATCGCATTAATGGGAGAAAACTGACGCAATCGCCATGCGATCTGCATCGTTGGATAAAGATGATCTAATGGCTCCGTTTTGACGACTCTTCCACTACCTCAAAGGCGGGAAAATATCAATCATGACTAAAAAGCGAAGCGACATCAAACAGCGTCGTACGCGCACCACTTTTAAGTCCTATAGTTAACCTACCCAATCCGAACGGTTAACTTGAACTTGGGGGGATGATGTACGATATGATATTTCAACCGAACGGTCCAGTCAAAGTCAGCACAAAAAGAAATAAGGTGGAACAAAGTAAGGTACGGTTGGGCCAGTATTTAATCTAATTAAGAAGCCCAAATATACAATTAAAGATACAACGAATTTAATGCCAGAAATATCGGACCAAACATACAAGTAAGTTCGTTTTTATTCATTTTGTTGTTTTTATACTAACTCTGTTTATATTTTATGAAATATATTATAAATAGAGGAGAAAGTCCACAAACCAGGTATGCTCTAATCACGCTCTGATCACACTTCCAATTCACACAAAAACCCTATTCTATACTCTCTCATACTAAGAATCATCAACTTAAGAACCATGATTCTTCTATTATTCGCCTAACTTGGGCGTCAGAGTGCCATTGCAGGTACCTCTCACCTTTGGTCAAGGCTTGAAGATTACCGGACGGTCGAAATTGAAGTAGAGCGAACGGTCAATAACGAGAGCAAGCGAGCTATTAGGGAAATCCAAGCGAAAGAAATAGGGAAAGCCACGACATCTAGGTCAATCTCTCGGTCCCTAAAATTTACACCGAAACACCTCGTTTTTTCAAAAGTTGGTATCATTTAATACTTTTTTAAAAAAATAAGACTATTTTGAAAATAATCCCTCTTTCTATAGACTAAAAGAAGTATTAAAGCTTATGATAACAAAAGTATGGTTAAATTTCTTTTTAATATTTTTTACAATTTTCTAGAAATAATTTTGCAGGCTTTTTTTTTTTTTTTTCTGAAGACAGTCTCGGATTTCGATGGCATGCCTCTAACCCAGTCCCCACAATAAAAAGAAACAAAAGTGTGACACCCGAATGATGACGTAACGGTGACGAGAGGAATCTGCAGCTCTGCTTCCGCGAAGCGATGATAAACATACACGAGCCAATGACTGTGGGTGCCTTTCAAATGACGCCGTTAATTATTCATGACTTCCATAATCTCTCCAACTTCAGGGTCAAACACTCGACCTTTCTCCCTTATATTTTTCTCCCTCAATTATTCTAACATCTATTGTCCCTGTTCCTCCATAAACTTAAACACTAAAATAATTCATTATATATTATTAGTCAATTTAACATAATTTTTCTATAAATACTTTTAGATATAATTAATTTACTACAATAAATATTTACTTGTAGTTTTAATATAATAAAAATATTATAATATTTTATTTATATTTTATTAATAATTAATATAATTAAATGCATTATTAATCTTTAATAATTATTATATTTTATTAAAAAAGCTCAATATTAATATGTAATTTATATTAAAACAAATACCTGTAAAAATTAAAAAAACAGAGTATTAAACTTGACAAATATTTTAAAATAATGAGACTAGACTATTTTAATGTTAAAAAAAATTGATAATATAAATAAAAATTTATAAACATGTATCTAAAATACATATCATCTCTCTAGAATTATTTCTTTAGACTTCCTTTCCCTTTCCTCTAAGCTTTTTAACCCTAAATCATCTATTTGACGATTAGGAAGTACCTAGGTGATCACAACAGTGATATCTTCAACTTCATCCGATCAATCTTCTAGAAAGAGTAAGTTAGTTTCTACTCTTTTTCTCGAGTTAAGTTTCTTTCATGCATGTGAGAAGATTTTTTGTTGCATGCATATTCTTAGAGTTCTTGTGTTTTTTTGTTGATTAATGGTCCTAATGGTCTACTTCTATAAAAATTTTATGGTATGTAGGTACAAATAAAGTTATTCGAGCTAAGGTAGAGGTAGTTTGCTTTTTAAAGCTGTTTGAGTTTTTCAACCAAGTAAGGGAAGCTAATAATTACCTTAATTTCGTGTTAAGGAGTACAGATGTATGTTTGATAGATTGTGAGATTAATGTTCAGTTGAATATGTTATCAATTGACATGATTGTTGAATGATGCTTATGTATTGATGAGTGAATGTTGTCTATTGAGGAATATTACTATGTATGATTGTGAATTAGTACTTGCTTGAACATTTAATGTTGTTGTTTTGAAGTTTAATTACATAAAAACTCATGTAGAATTGAAAGTAGTAAAAAGAAAGAATGATTGGATGGGTAAATATGCTAGTTTTGCTATGAAAAGAGGGGTTTTGATAGGTGAATTTTTGAAGGAATGGTTGGATGGGTAAATATGATGTTTTGAGAGTGTTATTAGGCCATTTAAGAATTGTTTAGATAATTAGTTGATGGAAACACATTTAGGGTGACTATAGGACTAAACATGACGTACGTAACACTTATGAGTTATAATCGTGTTTTATCTATAAATGTTATTCTTTGAAGATCATTTGTAGAACTAACTCAATATTTTCTAATAGATATCTAGGCATTAACTCGTTGAAGATATAAACTCTAACTAAAGACTTGTTTCTAACTTAAATACGTATAAGAATCACCTTCATTAAGAACTAATCATTCACTGGATAGACTATAAAACATAAACAATTTTTATACTGATTCACTCGTTGGAGCGACATCCAATTCTCCTTTAAGCTAACTTAGAGGGTTCCATTAAATATTTAATGCAGTTGAGTATTTTAAACCACTCGTAGTGTCTCAAGTTGTATTGTGTAACTACTGTTACTTCTGACTAGTTCAATTTCACTCACTCCTGATTACGTAGTATTATTCACCAATCTTGGTATCCCTAGACGCTTTTAGTACCACTCTAATACATCGTCTAGTTGAGTTTAACCCATACCTTGTTGTGAAGTATTCTTCACCACTACTAGTATCCTTTATAAGCAAATAACCTCCAACTACACTAGATTAGTTGAGTATTCTCACCACTCCTAGCATCCTCAATCAGCGAGTAGGTTTTAGTTACCCCTGATTAGTTTAGTATTTTCACCACTCGTGGTACCTTAGTTAACGAATAACCTTCAGTTATCCTAGTCTAGATGAGTATTTACACCACTTCAAGTATCCTTAGGCACTCCTGGTATCCACCGATACACCACCTAGTTGAGTGTCACCGACTCCTGGTTGTGTAGTATTATTCACCACTCCTAATATCCCTAGTCAAAGAATAACCTTCAGTTACCCTAGACTTGGGATATAACATGGTGTATGATGGGTAGAAGGTAATGTTGGAAAATAGGTAGGCTTCGTTTCAACACCAAGAGGATGGTGAATTGGTGAGGTTTCAAAAACAGAGTCTTTTTAAAATCTTTTTCGCAAAGTATTATCCTTTTCAAAGTTTCTTGAATCACAAGGAATGAAAAATGTAAGTGCAGCAGAAAATACAAAGTAGACTACGAATGTAGTAAAGTCGACTAAATGTAAAAGTGTAAGGATAGAGAATTCAAATGCAAGTTTTTATACTGGTTCGGCCTCAATGCCTACATCCAGTGTCCTTACACAATCCAGAAGCAAATGCACTATAATGGTCAAGGTTTTTAAAACAAGGCCTTTATAGAGACCTCCACGTCAAAAATATAAAACACCTCTCTAACCCTCTAACCAAAATATAGGCAACACACTCAACAAAGATCTGCAACAAGATATCCCCTCTTCTGCAATCTTTAACCCACTTTGAGCAATCCTCAAAGTGTCCAAACTCCACGAGTCAAACCCCCTGCAATCTTAACAGGATAACAGCCACAATCTTTACAAAGATTGAGAGAAATCTTGATCAGCAGACGTGCACCACAATGTGCAGGATGTGATCAACCAATAAGCATAAAAACCTTTCTCCTTCAAAGAACCTCTTCAAAGATAGATCACCAGGGTCTTCTTGATGAGTTCTTGGAAAAAATTATCAGAGATCACAATCTTTAAATAAAAAATGAAAGTGTTAGAATTACTAAAGTCTGTGTGATCAACTGAGGCACGTCTATTTATAATTTTCTATAAGTTAGACACTCCTGTAGTCTACCAGGATACTAATACAGTTAACTGTCCTTAGACAGTTATAACAGATAAGTCAAACAATAACAGTCAACAACAGACAATTTGATTTTGCATTTAATACAAATGACTATTATCAATGCTCTAACTAACTTTTGAAATATAGTCGTTACTATACACACACATTAACAAAATTTCAAACAAACAACTAACTAAGTCAGATCCACTGCGCATGTAGTCGACTTAGGCACATCAGCTCAGTTTGAAAAACTTTTTAATGCAAAATCACTCACAACATTGCTTTTGAAAATCTATGCATAGTCACGAGTTTTAATCGACTTACTTCATAATGAAGTAGACTTAAAACTTGCAGTTATGCCACACAATGTAGAAAATAAGCAATCAGTAGATACAAGTGATTAAGTGAACTTTCCAACGTATCAGTGCAATTCTCAGTGTGTCAGAGCAACAAAGCAATTAAAAGATAAGATACATTTCAGCTCAACTACACTTAATGAAACATTTTCAATCAAGCAATCACATATCAAGCAATAAATATATTAATCGGTATATTTCTCCCTCTTTGCGCATTAGCAAAAAAGGTTTGCTTTCAGATATGGATATACTGATAAACTAGAGATGCATCAGAGAATGGCAATGTAAGCAGTTTAAACATGCAGTGATGCTCCCCCTATCACAAATATTCACATGAGATAGATAAACTCCCCCTAGAATTTAGGCATGTGAAAAATCTATGTAAACAAATAGTGCTCCCCCTGTCATTATGCATACAATAAAATCAGATTTAGATGCACAATGCAGTCTCACAAATATAAGAGCATACAATCAGTTCGTATCAAGATTATGTTAGTGCTATGATTGCACAATTCAATCAAGCAAGGATACAACTATCAACAATCTCACAATATAATCTCGTTGCAAAACAGTCATATAAGAACAGATATATATTGAAGAAAACTTATATAAAAGAGGATCAAGAAATTTATAACCAAATTCCAATAATAGGAATTTATAACCCTTGTATTTGATAAGTCAATTTGACCAATAACCAAGTCAATTTTCATTGCTTTCCAGACAAATATGATCCAGCAATAGGTTCCAAAGCAATGTTTCGTGCAAAACCTTTCAAAATCTTTTTTAGATCAAGCAATTTAGTATTATAGTAATGGAAGAAATTCAACATGTAAGGAGTGAGTATGCAAGACAGTCAATGTAACAATGAAAAACATGCATAGTCAACTTCAATCAATTCAAAGTCGATTCAATATTCAATCAAGCAGAATCAACCAAGGATATTAAAAGTAATTTGAATTAGAGCCAAAATATCTAATTTCATTACTTGTTCAAAAAGATATTACATTGGGTAGACAGAACAAGACCAAAATAGTAATGACAATTCTAAGCCATTATAAAAAAAGACTATAAGTAAAACAAACAAACTCAAGACACAAACAAGGATAAGACACATGATATAGAGTTGTAGCAACAAAGATCCCTATTCTGTTTCAGATAACTCCTCAGAATCTTCTTCACTTGTTTCATCAACTTCCTTTCTTTCGGATTCTTTAGATGAAGTTGAATTCTCTACATAATGCTTGATTATTTCGTCCATTTTTTCATTCAAACCATCAAGAGACATCTTTTTTTATCGGTTCTTTTGAAGACCTTCTTAACTCGATTACCCACAAATCTTTTAAATTCAGAATTGGAAGGTGGCAGCTCTTTTTTATTGTCAAAGTCATGTGAATCACTTCTACCTTTTGTTGGATCAGGTTCATCACTGAAGATCCATCCTATGGTAGTTCTCTTTAAGCCAATACATGTCAGAATTGCCTTACCATTTTCATTTGCTTTATTACACATAACCTTGTTTTCACCTTTGAGATTTACACGATTCAAGGCCAGTATCTTAGAAAATGAATACACCATAGGGAAACTTGTGCCGGTTATTGACACCTACATCTAGCATATGCCACTTAAAGACTTCCACCTAATTTGTTGGTATCTGGACCATGATAACATTTAGTAGATACACATCCTTTGATGTAAGTTTTATGAGATTGTATCTTCCTGGAACAAGAATGTGTCCAATAATGTGTGCAACAATCTTTTCTTCTCTGTTCAACCATTTGAATATAAACCCTTTTTCCTTTTTGTATCTACCATGATATCTCATGCAACTTTTGAGCATTTCTGTTTTCCTAGTCCATCTATTCTGCAAGCAATCTGATAGATGTGATAAATGAATATACCATCCCTGGTTTGTTTGACTTGTAGGCCAAGAAAGTATGTTAGTTCTCCCATCATGGAAATTTCAAATTCTTCCTGCATAATTTTTGAAAACTCTTTGCACAACATAGGATTAGTTGAACCAAAGATTATATCATCAACATAAATTTGAACATACAATTTGTCCTCATTAGAATTTTTGATAAACAGAGTTGAGTCAACCTTTCCTCTTGAGAACCCCTTCCTTATGAGAAATTCACTCAGCCGTTCATACCACGATCTTGGTGCTTGCTTTAATCCATACAAAGCTTTTCTCAGTTTGTACACATGATTAGGATTTTCAAAATCTTCACATCTTGGTGGTTGTTCAACATATACTTCTTCCTTAATATATCCATTTAAGAAGGTGCTCTTGACATCCATCTGGTACAGTTTGAATTTCATTGTGGATGCAATAACAAGAAGTATGCTTAGTGCTTCCAATTTGGCTACAGGAGCATAAGTCTCGTCATAGTTGATTCCCTCTTCCTGACAGTAGCCTTTAGCAACTAATCTTGCTTTATTCTTTACAATTTCACCGGAATCATCCATTTTGTTCCGAAATACCCATTTTGTACCTATAACTTGTAACTCAGGTCTTCTAGGAGTGAGTTCCCATACATTGTTTCTTTTGAATTGGTTCAACTCTTCTGGCATGACCATCAACCAATTTTCATCATTCAGTGCTTCCTCTACCTTTTTAGGCTTAATTTTAGATACATATGCAACATTCATGCAGAACTGATTTAATTGCCTTCTTGTTGATACTCCTCTAGAGATATCACCAATAACATTTTCTGTTGAAACATTTCTTGGTACTTTCCATACTTTAGTCGATTCTGTTCTGGGAGAGTCGACCTGTTTAGTATCATCTTCTTTATCAACTTGTTCAGTATTGACCTCTTTTTCAACTAATTCTTCAAGCAATTCTTCTTCTTTATTAGAATTATCACCTTCTTCAGCTAAGTTCCTGACTTGTTCAGAATGATTTGGAGCTATGATGAACTCATCGAATGCAACATGAATAGACTCCTCGACATTCATAGTCCTTTTATTGTACACACGATAAGCCTTGCTGTTCAGAGAATATCCTATGAAGATAGCTTCATCTGCTTTGGAGTCAAACTTCCCGAGGTTATCTTTTCCATTATTTAGTACAAAGCATTTGCTTCCAAAGATTCTTAAATGTGAAATGTTTGGCTTTCTTCCTCTTAGTAATTCATAGGGAGTAAGCTTTTATATAGACCTTATGATAGTTCTATTTAGCACATAACATGCAGTACTTACAGCATCTGCCCAGAAATACTTTGACATGTCTCTGTCATTTAGCATAGATCTTGTCAACTCCTCAAGAGCTTTGTTTTACCTTTCCACAACTCCATTCTGTTGTGGAGTTCTAGGTGTTGAGAAGTTATGAACAATTCCCATTTATGTAAGGTAATCATCAAACTCTTTGTTTTGAAATTCTCCTCCATGGTCACTTCTAATAGCCTTGATCTTAAGATCCATCTTATTTTGAACTGCAACAACAAACCTCTTGAAAACTTTGAGCGTGTCATTTTTAGCTGCAATGAAGTAAGTTCATGTGTACCTTGAGTAGTCATCAACAATGACTAGTCCATATAAGTTCCCTCCAAGACTGTTTATTCTCGATGGTCCGAAGAGGTCCATGTGAAGTAGTTGCAGAGGCGTCTTAGTTGACATCTCTCTTTTACTCTTAAAAGGTTGTTTAGTCAACTTCCCTTTTTGGCATGCATCACACAATCTGTCAGTAGTGAATCAGATTTTGGGCAAACCATTTACCAGTTTATTGGAGACTAATTTGTTTAGTTGATTCATGCTGATGTGAGCGAGTCTCTTGGATCTAAGAGAAATCTGAAACAGAAATGAAAATTATCAATTCATCAAAAGTCTCTGAACAAACCTGTGTTCATTCCATTTATAGATTTTTGTTATACAGTTAGATTCTCAGTCGAATGTGCTACTAAGTCAGTCGACTGTATTATGACAGTTAAAACAGTTCAGTCAACACAGTAGCTCACGGTCAACAAATAACAGAACACATTTAATACAGTTGACCAAGTCATCAATGCTCAACTAACTTTTAAAAATATAGCCGTTAGAGTGCAAGAGCATAACAAAATTCCAAATCATATAACAGGTACAGTCGAATATGTAAAACACAAAATCGACGTCAACCATGTAAAATATTTTGAAATTCTTTTCTTCTAAAAAATACACAGAGCATTGATTCTCAAAATCTGCACAAAGACTTTAGCATAGTCGAATCCATTCATAATGTAATCGACTGTACTAGAACTTTGTCACAGTTAAAAGTTCATAAAAGTGCTTATGTTTTTCAGCTTTAAAACATGTGTAGTATAACATATAAAATGATGCAAAGCACATAGCACATAAAGCATGTAAAGCATATGAACATGTTCCACATATATATCAACCAATCAACATAGGAACATGTAACACAATTCATAAACATGTTCAACAAATATAACAGTTAATTTGCATAAAAACATGTAATAACAGCAAACAACATAGGCATGTTATTAAGCAATGTGTTGTCATCATCAATAACTAGATTGATAGAGAAATTGTATTGTCAACAATATCAACACTTTAGTCAGGATTTTATTGGCCTACCTTGTTTAAAGATGCTCATAATCATGCTTGAAACTATAATAAGTGTTCGAGAAGTGAGAGCATCTCAAGATGACATTAAATGCCATTACAAGCCATTTTTGAGGTTGAAGTCTTTGAATTCCGGGGTTTAGATTTTGTTGGGCCTTTTCCACCGTCTTTCAATAATGAATATATTCTGGTGGCGGTAGATTATGTGAGTAAAGGGGTAGAAGCAGTTGCCTGTCCCAAAAATGATGTTAATACTGTAATTAAATTTCTGAAAAGGCAAATCTTTGCTCGGTTTGGAGTTCCTAGAATTCTTATTATTGATGGAGGATCTCATTTTTAGAATTCTTAGTTTGCAAAAGTACTCAAGCATTATGGCGTGAGGCATAAGGTGGCTGCACCTTATCATAATAGACGAGGGCAAGCTGAAGTGTCTAATAGGGAGATAAAGAAGATTCTTGAAAAGACGGTTGCTTCATCACGAAAGGATTGGTCTCAAAAGCTAGATGATGCTCTTTGGACGTACAGGACTACAATGAAGACTAGTATAGGGCTGCCTCCTTTTCAGTTAGTCTATGGAAAGGCATGTCATCTGCTAGTGGAGACGGAACATCGAGCTTTTTGGGCTTTAAAGTTTTTAAATTTTGATCCCTTTGATACCGCTGATAAGAGTAGAAGGCAAATTCTTGAGCTTGAAGAGATGCATTTGCATGCTTATGATTCTTCCAAGAATTATAAAGAGAAGGTCAAATTTTATCAAGATAGGAAGTTGGTAAAGAAGGTCTTTCATCCAGGGCAACATGTATTATTGTTTAATTCATGTCTAAAGCTTTTTCCCAAGAAATTGAAGTCCAAGTGGTCTGCGCCATTTACGATTAAGGATGTCAAACTGCATGGGGCAATTGAGTTGATAGATCTGGCATCTAACGATCTGCAAAGAAGTTGGGTGGTTAATGGGAAATGTCTTAAGCACTATTTGGGTGGTCAGGTTGAACGTCTTAACACAGTTACAGAGTTGGTTGACCCTCAAGCATAATGGTGTCAAGCTAATGACGTTAAACAAGTGCTTACTGGGAGGCAACCTAGCTTTCTAAACTTGGTTATTTAGTTGATTTAATTTTCTCTGTTATTTTGTTTTTAGTTTTAGCTTGTTTATGTATGATAACGGTCTAAAAACTGTTATTTTCATACTTAAATTTGATATTAAAACACACCTTTTATGGCTTAGAATGAGCTTTAAATCAAGTAAAACACTTAGTTGTGTCTTGTGAGAGTCAAAAGTTGGTTTTAGAGATATTATGCTTGTTTTACATTGTTTTGCAGGGTTTTAAGGTGAATTGAAGATGGAAGTGAAGTAAGGTGGACTTAGACCCTTGAAAGAAGGAGAAAAATGATGAAAAGAAGGGTCAAGTGAGCCGTTGAACGCCATAATGGACCGCTGAGCGCTCAGAGCGATTAGAGGGAAACCGCTCAGCGGCAAAACTAACCGCTCAGCGGTCAAAGCGGCAAGAGGGAAACCGCTGAGCAGTGAACTTAGGAGCCTGGGCGGTTGTCTGTTTTTATTAGCTAGATTCTGTAATCTTTCTGTTATCTTTTTGGGCTTATATATAGCCCCAGTGTGAATCAAAACATATTCTTTTGGCAGAGAGAAACGTTTAGAGCTATTCCACACACCTTGGAGGAGGTTCCTTGGATGCTTAGGCTCCAATCTACCAAGTTTAGGGTTATTTCTTCCATTCTTTCATCATATTTCATCTAGTTTCACCATGATTATGGTGAACTAAACCCTAGGTTGTTGGGGAACAATGTAATCTTTTGAAACTCTCATATATCCACATTCTTATTTATTTTATATGCTTGCATATGCTTGATTTATCAATTATTGGGTTCTTCACCTATGCTTAATGCTTTTATCGTTTAACTCATTCGGTAAATGTTGTTTGTCTTTATTGATATGGGGACGTATAGTAATGTCATGAACTGGTGTTGAATTCCTTGATTATGTTGATACCGCCTAGGGATAGGGGTAGGACGATCAATTGTATTTTGCTTCCACTTGTCATGCATTATTAATTACTAGGGGAGGCTAGGGATAGCAAGCCGGTAATTTGTAATAGGCTCTTTTCACCAAGGGATTGGGTTAAGGGTAGACTAAGAAAGTTTGCATGACAATATGATAAATAAGCTAATTAAATAAGAAGAGTAGATGTATGAGGGTGAATAAGATGAAATTGTAAATCCCAACAACTCCATTCATCCATAGTTTCTTAAAGCGAATTGAATCATTGCATTTGCATGTTTACTTTTGTTCTTTGCACACAAACACCAATCTAATTCTTTTCTCAAGTCTTACACAATTAGTTTACATGAAAAGTGAGGCCTAAGAGTCCTTTGGGAAAACGATACTTGGACTTACCCATTTATATTACTTGATAGCGATCAGGTACACTTGCCAGGGGCTTAACAATGTACTTGGTTTAAATGAATTGTGCTGCAATGGTTTGGTGATAATTTGCTGTTAGTGATGAGTAATATTGTCTTCTGCTTGCGTTATTGTATTTATTCATTTTGAGATAATGAATGGTTTATATTTTAAGCAGATGGTGTTTGCTCATCATTATTTAAGATAGATGCATGATTTAAAATGTGATTAATGTGTTGGGCAGGATGTCTATCAAATTGTGGAACTTAAGTTAGTTTGTGAGAGGTTGGACTCCAAAGTTTATTGTTGATTGAATGCTATTACTTTGGAATCATAATTGGTTTTGCCTGAGTTTATATGTTGAACCACTTGCTTGCTTGTTACAAATGATCAAGGCCATTTGTTCTTCTCCCTTGTAAGCCAATGCCAATATTTTAACAATAATGTTCGTTCTATCCTTTGAACATTGAGCTGAATTTGTGAAAAACCTTTTGAAATCCTTGCCTTGAGTTGAGTAGAGTATGTATGTATGGTATGGAGAATGGGTTCTCAAATGAAAGAGAAAGAGAGATTGATGTCAAATGATGAAATTGTGAATTGCTTACTCTCTTGACTAAAGAAATTTTGTTTTCTAGAAAAACCAATTTTCTTATTAGCCTAGCCATGTTATAAGCCTTAAAAAGTCCTTGTGATGATAACTTGCTTGTGAATGTGTTTGATTTTGGTTAAATGTAAGGCAAAGTTGATTTATGTGACATTGTGCTGGTAGAGTGAAAGAGTCACCTCATTATACACCTTTGAGATTAAGTGAAACACTTTCCTTGGTGAGGAATAGTTCTATGCACTATAGGATAACATTTTGTCTGGTTGTTGATCATGCATAAGGCTTTTGCATCTGTTGGATATTCTTTGAGTATGTGAGCACCATAGTTGAAGCTTGATTGGCTAAGGCATCATTACATCTTGACTGATATTTCTATGATAAGCAGACATGAGAGAATACTTCTTTTAGAAGAAAATGCTTTGTGATATGCTAGACCATTGTAGTTTATCTATGTTGCTTAGGCCAAGTTACATTTTTCTTGAGGACAAGCAAAGTTTCAAGTTTGGGGTTGTGATAACGGTGGAATTTACCGTTATTTGTGATGCAATTGTGATATTAAATCAACTCTATTTGACTTTGAAGCTTGCTTAAACTCTTGTTTTTAGTTTATTTTGTGAATAAAAGAGTTGAGGTTATACTTGTGATTTTTATCACTAATTCCCTTGATTTTGTAGGTTATTGGAATGATTTGGAAGAGGAGTTAAAGTATCAAGGAGGTTGAACCCAGAAAGGACAAAAACAACACCAGAAGAGAAGGCTACAGAAGGTCGCAGGACGCCTGGTTTCCCTTTTCTTGGGCCCTCAGCGCTAGGTAGCTCGCACCAGCTCCTGCTTGCCCTTAGTGGGGTGCTGAGCGCTACTCTCCACGTACCGTAGAACACTTGGTTGCCCCTTTCAGGGCCCTTAGCGCCACTTCTCTTGCACGGACGCCTGCTTGCCCTAAGTGGGGGCACTGAGCTCCAATGTGTTGGGCCTTCAGACTTGTTTATGATCTATTTAAGGAACTCTACATCCAGGGTTTGTATCTTTTGATGGCAAAAGCTTAGAGACACTCTTTTCAACCCTTTGGAGGTGGATTTGAATGCGGGAGCTTTCCTCTTCTCATTCTAGGGTTTCTATCTCACTTTCATTTCATTGTACACTTAGGTTTCCATGACAATGGAGAACTAAACTCATTTGTTGTCAGGGAAAATGTAACCTCTAAAATTTCATGTATTTGAATATGATCTGAATTATTTTATGCTTCTTTCATTAATTGTTAGTGATTTTCTCCTTTGCTCAATGCTTGTTATGTTTTGATCACTCATAGCATGATGTTTGGATTTCTTTGTTATTGGGAAATACCTAGAAACCATGATTTAAAGAATTTCACCCAAAAGAAATGTTGCCTAGGGATAGGGATAGGATGTTTGGTTGTCTTAAGCTTCTAATCTGAATGCGGAATTGATTGTTAGGGTTTTCAAGGGATTGTTGTCCAATAATCAAATTTAGGCTTTTTACGCCGATGGATCGGGTTCTAAGTAATTTAGAAAGTGACATTAACATTTTAATGAAGAAGATGAATTCTTATATGCATGAAAGTAAAGAAGGTGAAATCTAAACCCCAACAACATTATCATCTCATATTATCGACATCATACATTCACTCTTGTGTTAAGCCTCATTTGATCAAATTTTACATTTTCTTCTTATGTTTATTTTTAGTGCATTTAAAAACCAACAAAATAGTTTTTCAGTCTTAATTAGTTAAGTGATTAGATGATTGTTTAGTGTCGTTAGTCCTTTGGGAAATGATACTTGGTCTTACGATTAATTATTACTTGATACGATTCGGTACACTTGTCGAGGTCTTAACATTGGGCGACAACATGAAGTTCTTGAAATAATGTGAACAGAAATACGTTGTCTCTGTGTGCAAGTAAGCTGCACAAATTGATCCTTCTACTTTGGATTTATTTTTCATTGAACGTTTTGATTCTCCCATAAACCTTTCAACGGGATACATCCACCTATATTGCACCGGTCCCCCTAGCCATGCTTCATATGCAAGATGAATTGGAAGATGCTCCATTGAATCAAAGAATGTAGGAGGGAATATTATTTCTAATTCGCAAAGAATAATTTGAATGTTTTCTTCCATCCTTTTTAGCGAATTCTCCTTTAGCGTTGTGCAACACAAATCTTTGAAGAAGTTACTGATTTCTATGAGTGGATTTAACACGTGCATGGGCAAACAATCGAACACAATAAGGATTAAGGTCTCCATGAATACATTGCAATCATGACTCTTCAAACCTTGAATAATGCCCTTTTCCATATTGGCACCTCTAGAAAAGTTAGAAGAATATCCATCTAGCATTCTAAGCTCCTTGATCCATCCACAAACTGTTCTAGCCTTGTCTTTTGACAAGGTATAATTTGCTTTTGGTTTCAACAACCAGCCATTAACTTTTACCTTCAACTCTAAGTCTCTTCGGCCACAATACAAAGGTAAATTTTTTCTTGCCTTTACATTATTTTTCGTCTTCCCAACAACATTCATTACCGTGTTAAGGATATTGTCAATGAAATTCTTTTCTATGTACATCACATCTAGGTAGTGTCGTCAAAATGGGTTGAAACCCATGAGCCAACCCGACTCACCATGGGTTTGAGCCGGGTTGGGTTGGAAAAAAATGCAAAATTTTTGATGCGAGCCAATTTTGACCCGACTCACTAAGAACCCGGCTCACATAGGTTGAACCCATGGTGGGTCAGGTTGGCTAACCAACCCACCTATTTTTTTTTAATTAAATCAAATTAATTAAATTAATTATTCAAATCTTTTTTTAATTGAAATCAAATTAATTAGTCAATATTATTAGTTAACACTATATTTTATTGTATTGTAGATGGAGATAAAGAAGAAGATGCTTCAAGAGAGCATAATATTGTGGATTTATCCATTCAGGACTCCAATTTAATAGATGGATAATATTATAGATTGGATAATTCAGGAATATATCATTTGTTTTATCTTGTTTTTAGACCTATCTACAAGCATGACAATTTTATCTTGTGCTATATAGTTTTGTTAACAACTATATGTAGTTTCTTGGTCAAACGGTTGTGTATGTCTCATTAAACTAAATTGGCAAAATTTTATGCTTGATAACTTAGAATATATATAAAAATATAGTTCTTTTGCTTCATTTTCTTTTATATCAATTGTTCCAATTATTACTGTTTCAATTTCATCGATCAAAGTAACATGTTATAAGAATCTCAGAAGAAGAGGGTGAAAAAAAGTTAGTTAAGTCAGCCAATGAGACAACCCGTTTAACCCACCAACCGTGGTGGGTCGGGTCTGGTTCAAATCTTTTCGACTCGCTAATAAATGAGCCGGGTTGGGTTGGCTCACTAAGTGATCAACCTGTGGTGGGTTGGGTCGGGCTGGGTTACCCGTTTTGACAGCTCTACATCTAGGTTATGTCTTAGCATGTTATCTTCCTAATAGGGAAGATCTCATAAAATGCTTCTTTTAGTCCAGTTATGCCACTCCCCACACCCTTCTATCCTATTGGGACCAGTTTCAATCATGTTTGGAAAGTGTTTGACTCTTCTCCAAACTTGTGACGGAGTGAGCCTAGGCGGGGGCATCTCCATGTCAACTTGCCCTTTGCGAAAGGCCTTTTCGTTTTTCCTAAATGGGTGGTCAATGGGCAAGAACCTTCGATGGAAGTCAAACCGAGAACTTTTCCGACCATAACATAATAAGAATGAATTTGTGTGCTTCACGCAGTACAGACAAGCTAATCGACCATTCGTACTCCAACAAGTTAACATGCCATATGCGAGGAAGTCGTTAATAGTCCACATCAAAGCTGCCCTCATAAGGAAATTTTGCTTCCTTGAAACATCATACGTCTAAACACCACTCCATAGCTTCTTCAAATCATCAATCAAATGCTCCAAATAAACATCAATCGTTGATTTATGATAACATGGACCTGGTATTATACCCGTTAAAAAATGTAAGGTTTTGTCATACACATCTTAGGTGGAAGATTGTATGGGGTAAAAATCAACGGCCAACATGAATATGGTGATGCAGACGCCTAATTGTACGGTGTAAACCCATCCAAACATAAACCAAGTCACACGTTACGAGGATCACTATCAAAGGATGGATGTTTATGATTGAAGTGCTTCCAAGCTTCATTGTCCGATGGATGACGCAATGATAATGGTTTAAAACACCGTTATTTGTGATGTTATTTTGATACTAAAAGCACCTTTTTTCACTTAGAAACTTGCTTGGACTCATGCTTTTTCATTAAATTTGTGTGAATAAGAGAGTTGAGGTTGATTTTAATGGTTTTATGACTAATTCCCTTTGTTTTAACATAGAGAGGTTATATGGGAAGCAGAGATGAAAAGCCAAGAAGATGGAGCTCATAAGGGCGTAAAAAGGCACCTGAAGGAGGGAAAACACGAAGCCCGAGTGACTAAAGCCAAAGCTTGGGCGATCAAAATCGACGTCCGCCGGCCGGATGGTGGCCTTCGCCGCTCGGGCGGCGGGGCTTCGTAGCCTAGGCATCCAAATCTAACGCCTGGGCCTTACATGACCCTTTCAAACCGCCTGGGCGGTCTCCCTGCACTCCTAGGCGTTGACTTTCGTGGACCGGACCCTGTTTCTACTCTGTTTTGATTCTTTTGGACCGGACCCTCTTCTGGCACGCCTCTGACAATATTTAAAGGACCTTGGGGCTCTAGGTTTTGCATTCCTGACAGAGAAGAGCATATCAATACACTCTTTAGTCAATTCTTAGGCTTTCTTTCTCATTCTTTCTTCCATTGTTCATAGAGTTCCCCCATGTCTATGAGGAACTAATTTTTATTTGTTGTTGGGATGTAACCTTGTAAACTCTCATGTATTTGAATTGATTATTAATTTCATATGCTTTTTCATTAATTGTTAGAATAGTTCATCTGTTTTATTGTTGGCTTATACAATAGCATGATTTATGAATTGCATGAGTGTCAGGAGGTTCCTTTCAATTCAGGTTCTTGTTGAATTATTCCTAAGGGTTATATTGCTCAAGGATGAGGGTATGAGTCTTAGTTGTCTTAACCTCTTGATCTTCACATCTTTTTACCAGGAATGCTAGGAATTGTATGAACTAGTAATTAGGGACATGCTTATTTACCGAGGGATCGAGTTTAAGTGATTTAGTGAGGGACATTGGCATTAATGAATAAAGAAGAATTCTTATATAAATGAGAGGGAACTTGGTGAAATCTAACCCCAACAGTTTTGTTACCATCATGTCATACAATATGTTCTGTTGTTTGCATTGAAGCGAACATTCTTTGTAATCTTGGAATGATTGACAAGTAGAACATGGACTTGAATGGAATTGGTTTTTTCTTCCTCCGTTTTGGATGCAATGTCTGAAATCGAGCATACATCCATTGACACAACAATCAATCTTTTTCGCTTCCAATCCAAGCTTTGAAACACATCTTTTGGCTTCGTAATAATTCTTCGGCAAAGAATTCTATGGTGGTGTCAGATCTAATATCAATTTTTCCATGAAGTGCAATGCTTGATTGGGAACGATCCAATTAGATTTACACGCCATTATTCTATTGCATGTAACGCCCCGGCAACTTACAGGGACTGCTGACTGCCCCCACACATCAACACGAGGCTTTCCAGTGTGCTTTGTCCTCACTCACACACTTTCCGAGAAAACTTCCCGGAAGGTCACCCATCCCATAATTACTCTAGACTAAGCACGCTTAACCATGGAGTTCTTATGAGTTAGGCTACCGAAAAGCAAATGCATTTGTTGATATGAGTAGTCAAATCAATTCCTTTAAGCTATCCTTCAATTGTATAGTCCCATACCTATACAATCTCTAGATCCCTGTCATTCTGGTGTATGTTTGATTCGTCCATGTGCCCCTTCCACTTGAAGCCTGCCAGGAGCCGCACTCCCCGCCCTCATCAGTGCCCGGGCGTCACATGCACACCGACAACTTTTGTAACACCCCGGTTTTTCGGAATGTCACGGTGTAATTTTTTTTCAAAACCTTTCTATAATACATTCAATTTAAAGGCAAAACTAAGTCATGACTATAAACATCGTTTGAAAATATTAGAATATCACTTTTACATAAAAGTATCAAATAAGAAAACTTTTAAAAATAGATAATAAATCCCCGAACTCAGATATCCCAACTCTCACGTCAACTACTTCAATCCATTTTTATCTACAATGCCATCTACTCCCATACAAGTACAATAATCGTAGGTGGAAACCACAACCACAACTTTTAGGGTGAGCAACCAGAAATATCATAACACACAATATACAATAATCATATTAACTATAGAGTATATATAAGCATACAACATATTCCATCACAACATTAATATCATAACCAATCCATTTACCAACATATTCCATCATGACCAAATGTCGTTTCCTTTTACCGTGTCGTCATGACCTGTTATCACTAACATGTACCTGTTTCCTCAACAAGACAATTCGAGTCGTCTTCCATCGCAACTTTCGACCTATCTCCCCGACTTCTCAAGGACTAACAAGTAAAAACACTAGCACTACGCGCACCAATGCAATATACTAAGCACGAGCCGAAGTCATTTGGGCGAGACATTCACCTCCCCGTGCAGAGGGAAGTGACACTCGAATCACTATCTCTTAAACGAGAGTCCAACAACATCACATTCTTAACGTACCATAGTATAAAAGGCTCACACATGACCGACGACAGTATAAGGAAATAACACAGTTTCATGTTCACATCACAACTCAGTACCCATTCTCAATAACATGCATTGTTCAACAATCATAAAGTTTATCTCACCATTCTCAAAATATACAATGTTCCCTCATCATAATGTTCAACACGCCCTGCTCATCACCTTTCATGCATAGTCTCATTACTATATATATTAACTCCCCGATCACAAACCAATACCCATCCTTACTAATATGTATTAAAGAACCAATCATCGATTTAAACACAATCTCAATACCTTTCAGTCAAAATCTCAATGATAAACATCAATTCATCAAACACAAGATTTTACTACACCATATAAAAATAAGACTTCATATACAACACTACAACATCTTATAAAAATACTAGTACATCAAATAAATCACCACAAAAACATATAAAATTACTACGATAAAATATCACCACAACAAATAAAAATATTCAAATTTTATAATTTATTTTACATACAAATAATCTCTCAATCTTTCAAATTAAATTATGGAAATCATCTGTGCCATCTTTTTTAACTTTTATGAGAGCCAAAAGTTTAATCAAATGCTAAACTAAATAACTCCAATATTTATATAACATGATATAATATTAAATATAACTGGAGTAGATAAGCTTCTATACGTTTTATATATATATATATATATATATATATATATATATATATATATATATATATATATTATATAATTGTATAACCGTTATATATTATTATATAATATA
>NW_014542367.1:933681-948220 GCF_000741045.1 Vigna radiata var. radiata | reverse complement strand
CATATTTGAAAATAATTAACAGAAATGGGGACTAGATTGAACAACTTTCAATGACACATCACCCTTGACACGTCATCATCATCTCCTACCTCCAGAAACCCTAATTTCCCCTTACACAAAAACCCTAGCCACCACTTAACCCTAACCACCACCGCCACGGTCACGACCAACCACCATCTTCTCACCTCCATCATTTTCTCTGTCCAACAACAACCACCACGAAACCCATTATCGCGAATCAAATGAACCCAAAACGAAAAACCCCAAGTTCAGAAACCCTAACATTCCCAATTTGAACCCTCATCCCCCACTTCGCAAAACCCATACCTGCAAGGAAGAACAAAATCCCTAACCACTCGCAAAACAGAGAAGGACCAAGAATTCCCCAAATCAATTTTGAAACGAAAATCATACATTCCAATTTACAAAAACCAGATAACACAACAAAAACCCCCAAATCGAAACCCTCAATCGCTATGGTGGCAGCGCGAACTGGGAAGAAGATGATGGTGAAGGCGCGCGATGAAGATGGTGGTGCGTGGAGGTGGTCGCAGCCGCGTCATGGTAATGGTCTTCTGGGTTTCGTTTGCAGGTATGTGGTGATTGCGGTGGTGGNCTGAGGGTTTAGGTGTGGCGGCGCTAGGGTTAGATTTTTAGAAAGAAAGTAGGGTTTCTATTTTTGGTTGGGCTGAAGGTTGAAGAAGATGGTGATGTGGCTCTTTGTTTTGTAATGAACGAAAGTTGTTCAATCTAGTCCCAATTTCTGTTAATTATTTTCAAATATGGTCCCTATGATGATGACTGGTCTAGTCCATGTCAGAACATAAATGACAGTTCACCCTTTAATTGCACGTTTGGACATCTCACCGTTATCAATTTAGACGGAGTTAGTGAAAAGGACTTAATTGAACACCAAATACGTTCTTTGGGACTAAATTGAACACAAAAAAAACATGGGGACCATTTCGAATTTTCCCAACCAAAACTGGGACCAAAAAGAGCTTTTAACCTATAATATACTATTTATAAATCTTGATTTTTCTAACTACAGCTTATTTTATTAAAATCTGAATTTCTTTATCTAACTACACCCACACGGAACCATGCACATCTTTACTTTCCTTTTCTTTAAGATTTACATGTTATATATAAGTAAAACTACTTCCAAATTAAACCAAAGTGAGAAACTATCTAACTCTTATCCTTCTTCTCTCGGTCAATCCCCTAAAAACTGTTCCCCACGTAACCTATTCATGCAACACTCATACAGCTCTCCCATTAATTAATAATCCCTACTCAAGTCATCTTCCATTACTCATCCTAGCAACTTTCAACAATAATCGATAGACAATAAAAAAAAAAACATACATGACACACTACACCATATAGTCTACAGCGTTCACCCAAAAATACAATGAACAAGAATCTAAACATCATTAAACCATCATACACACATAGATAAATCTAGCTACTCCCCTTACAATGATGCACAAGCAAATAACAAATATTATACCACATCACAAAATATTTCCCTATAACATAAAAAAAAACACTTATCAAAACCCTAAACCAATTATGTGTTACAATATAACCGGTTCCTCCCCTTATCTGGTGTCGTACTATTTTTGTTTCCAAAATCACCAAGAAAGCTTCACAACGTCACCAATGGTCCTACTATTTTTGATGCCTGTTCTTGGCTCTATTTTCTCCTAGAAAACATCTTTTCTCTCCCTTATATTTCTAATTTTCGCTTTTCGCTTTTAGGGTAACAAAATGCCAACCCATTTTTACTCGTATGCTTTTTATCCTCTTCTATTCTATCTCTATCTTTTTAGTTATTATAAAATCTCTCAGTTTATATCTAAAACCATTAAAATTTCTTCTCGTATTCTCTTTTAACTACTTTTTAAAATATCATCAACCACCAAATCTTTTTAAAATCTACAATATATAATAATGATTTTCTCTAATGATAATATTTCTTTTAATCTTTAAACCCACCAAGATTATATCTCTTATTCTTATTTAACTAATTTTTAAAATAACAACAACTAAATCTTCTAAAAGATTTACAAAATATTATTTTATTAAATATCCAGATTATTTAATTTGCATACTTTTCCTTTCTACACCCTCTCTTAATTAATTTCTACAACAATTAAATAAAAGTAAAAGACCCTTTTGCCCTTAGGCAAAAAAATATAAAAATAAAGAAAATAACATAAAAATTATGTTCTAACAAAAATATAAACTCAAGAACACTAATCTCCAAACAAAATTCAAAGTCTCAAAATTACTTTATTTTTAAAACTCCTATTTTCCCGGATCTTACAACTTTGGCTCTAATGACCTTTGAAATACAGGTTGGTTTGCCTCTGCCAATAGGTTGTAAAACCTCTGAGTGCTTTCATTTGGAGACTCTTCATCAGCTCTATCGTTTGCTTATTGTTCACCATGTTGACGAATAACATTGTGGACAATTTCTTGCATATATGTAAATTGATCTATCTTAGAGGTATGTACAAAAGTGTTCAAACCTAAAGTTTGCCGCTCTTCACAAGCAGCGGAGGTAGAAGGAATTTCTTCACCATGAAATGTCCAAACCGTGTAATTTGGCATGAACCCTTTTTGGTTTAGGTGAACTATGACTACTTCATCTTTCAAAATCCTTGTACATTCGCACTTGATGCATTGTAATTGAATCCCTCCATCAAGAGCATAATATGTAATTGGTCGAGTGGTCCGGATAAAGTCTTTAACTCCTAGGACAAAAGCTTCCTTCAAACCTCTTCTTCCACTATAACAACAATCGTACATCTAGTCATGGTGGTTGGTTACTTCGACCATGTTATTTGAGAAGGAAAATGAGGAAATATTTAGCCTAAACAACAAAACTCCATGTGACATATGTAATAAACCTATTACTACTTAAGTCCAACATGGAAGAAAAACTATTAGGATGATAAAATATGGCCAAGTTTATTTTATCCAATAAGAAATGCCTTAAAGTCAATTAAAGGAAATGGGAAATTGGTCTTTCAAGGTAATGTAATTGTAGTATATTGAAATTCAATGGAATGTAATTGTACTGTTAATACAATGGTTTTAACATATTTGTAGGAGTATGTATAGGTTGTCATTTATTTCTAGCATTTTAGTTTTTATTTTATAGGTTTAGGAGTTTAAGGTTGGTTAGCTAGTCTTGATTTCTAGCATTTGTTTCCAAAATAGTTTACAAACAAGCAAAGTACCCATATAAGCCAAAATCATTGACATTCATGAACTAGTCCAAATGTTTACAATAATGATTCAACCTGTAATCATAGACTCACCAACAAAGTACTCTAAATATGGACTATTATATACTTTTTAAGCATACAAATCAAAGTTCACATCAAATACGAGTTGACTTTTCACAATATTGATTACTAAGTTCAAAAACAATGGTAAAATCAACACATACCCAACAAGTTCTTCAACGATTGCACATTTAGGCCTCAATAACAGGTAAGATACAACACAAAAACACTGTAATTCTAAATGAACTTCCAACAACCCAAATATGCACAAAATAACTTAAGTAGACCACTAATTTTGAGTTATAAGGAGAATGTGATGAATATTTTAGTTTGCAGGAGTCACCACCTTTATCTAATTAACATTATTGTTTGGTTTTATGGGGTTAAAGACTTGTAAAAGTAGTAGACAACCATTCAACGCTCCCACACAGTTTTGAGAGGCATAAAGAGATCCAATGTTATAAACCTTAGCTGACTTTGGTCTTATTTGTTCCCTATAATAGTTAATGCTTTTGCTGTCAACTTTTTACTGTTTTCCTTGACTCCTCTTTCTCTCTTTCTTTCTCTCTCTCGCTCTCTCTCTATCTCTCTTTCTCTCTCAACCCTTCACACACTCTTCTTCCCTTTTCTTTCACTATTTATACACCCTTTATTTTGACTCTACCTTGGCTCATTATAGTTTCAAGCAAGAGGAAAACCAAGAAACACAACAGATCTAGCTATAGCTATATCATAAAAGTATAGTGAAGTAAAAGAAAAAGATACACACAACAAGGCAAGATGGCAATTAACCAAAATCAACCAAGGCAAACAAAAGGGGAAGGTAATTACAAACTTGGAAATGATGAAATCTTGGAAAATTGACTTCAATTGTAGCCCTTCACCAATGACACTTTTGCAACCAGCTTTAACCCAATGTGTTGGAACCTTCCCCAAGTTCTATATTGTCGCCCCCTTGATCATTTAACCATTACATTATCAATTTCAATGGACAATAATCATTTATTCATTGTGCCAAAACTTGCATACATATAAACTGCCATGAACATTAACATATAAAGCAATGTATTAAACTAAGATCACATATTAACACATGGTACATTTGAACATCACGTTCCTGCCAAATATTAATAGATTAACATGTTGATAACGGTCTAAAAACCGTTATTTTCATACTTAAATTTGATATCAAAACACACCCTTTATGGCTTAGAATGAGCTTAAAATCAAGTAAAACACTCAGTTGAGTCATGTGAGAGTCAAAAGTTGGTTTTAGAGATATTATGCTTGTTTTTACATTGTTTTGCAGGGCTTTAAGGTGAATTAAAGATGGAAGTAAAGTAAGGTGGACTTAGACCCGTGAAAGAGGAAGAAAAAGGATGAAAAGAAGGGTCAAGTGAACCGCTGAGCGCTAGAATGGACCGTTGAGTGTCCAGAGTGATTAGGGGTAAACCGCTCAGCGGCAAAACTGACCGCTGAGTAGTCCAACGGCTGTAGGGGAAACTGCTGAGCGGTTTACTTAGGTGCCTAGGCGGTTGTCTGTTTTTATTAGCATAGATTCTGTAATCTTTCTGTTATCTTTTTGGCTTATATATAGCCTTAGTGCGAATCAAAGCAGAATCTTTTGGCAGAGAGAAACGTCTAGAGCTATTCCACACACCTTGGAGGAGGTTCCTTGGATGCTTAGGCTCCAATCTACCAAGTTTAGGGTTATTTCTTCCATTCTTCCATTATATTTCATCTCGTTTCACCATGATTATGGTGAACTAAACCCTAGGTTGTTGGGGAACAATGTAATCTTTTGAAACTCTCTTATATCCAAATTCTTATCTTCTTTATATGCTTGCATATTCTTATGTTTATCAATTGTTGGGTTCCTTACCTTTGCTTAATGCTTTTATCGTTTAACTCATTCGGATAATGTTGTTTGTCTTTATTGATACGGGAACGTACAGTAATGTCATGAACTGGGGGGAATTCCTTGATTATGCTAATACCGCCTAGGAATAAGGGTAGGACGATTAATTGTATCTTGTTTCTGTTTATCATGCATTATTAATTGCTAGGGGAGGCTAGGGATAGCAAGCCGGTAATTAGTAATAGGCTTTTTTCGCCAAGGAATTGGGTTAAGGGTAAACCAAGAAAGTTTGCATGAAAATTTGATAAATAAGTGAATTAAATAAGAAAAGTAGATATAAGAGGGTGGATAAGATGAAATTGTAAACCCCAACAACTCCATTCATTCATAGTTTCTTTAGTCAATTGATTCACTGCATTTGCATGTTTACTTTTGTTTTTGCATTCAAAACCTAAAATTAATTTCTTCTCAAGTCTTATGCAATTGGTTTACATGAAAAGTAAGGCCTAAGAGTCCTTTGGGAAACGATACTTGGACTTACCCATTTTATATTACTTGATAACGATATGTTACACCTACCTAGGACTTAACACACGTCAAGATTCAAGCTATCAACAACCACTTACACTTAGAGCAACCAACTATAAATACAAGCACTCAACCATAACTTCAATGCAATGATATTATATTCAAAAACGAAAATGTGTCTAAATATTTTCAGCCTACCTCAAATTCTATATTTCCACTCCAACTAGCCCTAGATATTCCCATATACATACAAGAATATAAGACTAAATTCATTTATGGAGAAACATGTAGACATAAAGTTATTACATACCAATTATGATTAATATCACCATGATATCTCATAACAACTACCTTAACAAACTCCCCTATAACCTAAATATTTAAAAGTTTCATATATATTAAGGCATGACCAATAATGATACATTTTCCTACATGTAGTAAACACTATAACTCAATCATATTCTAATAAGATGGTAACACAACAAAGTGGTATACCATTTGTGTTCAAAGCTAGTCTCACACGGTCCAAGTAAGAAATTAGATTAAGAGGAGAGTAAGATAAAGAAAAACAACAACAAAACGTGTATTGTAACACAACTCTACCAACTCCAACTCATCTCCTACCTCAACTCCAATAGCTCCATCTCATCTACAGGATCTAAGAGGTCTTCAAACGTCTGCATCTATTGTAACACAACTTCCTTCCTTCACACATAAGTTTATTAGGCTTCTATTGTTATCTCAGTCAATATTGTAGGGGTTTGCTAAGGTATATGATGAGAGTTGTGGCAACACCAAATAAGTGAAGGTGTGGCAACACCTAATAACTACAACATTCACTTTATTAACATTTATTTTAGGTTTAAGGACCAAAAGATGAAGTGACATTATCTAGTTTAGTCTTTGTTTCTGGGCATTTACTAAGTATCACTTACTTAAAGGAACTTTTTAACATTTTTAAGATTTAAGTTGAAGTAAAAATATGATACCAAAATCAATGGTACTGAGATGGCCAAAAGAAAAAGACTATTGAGAATAATCTATCAAACAAAAAACTCCTACTTTCACCTACCTAATGCCTACATTATGTATGATCTTTTACCCAATACACATCTTTTACCTTCTCCATCACTTATAAATCATGTTACACATCACAAAACATTAATTCTTCAACATAAATCCAACAAACCAAACTGCTCATTTCTTTGTTCAATGGTTGCTTGCTTCATCTAACATTTTTTATGCTCAAATTTCTACTGTAATTTTGAATTAACATGGCTTTTGACATGCTTAAAGAAAGCGGGGAAAGAAATGGTTAAAAGCACAATGGAAAACAAAAATAGGTACTAACTTGGCAAATTAAAAGAAAAGTAAAATTTGAAATAATAGTTCATTAGGTGAAAGAGTTTCAAAACTTAAATAATATGTTAAGTGATTATAGTTACTCAATGCATAACTCTTAATAGGGATCATTTATTGCTCAAAAACCATAAAACGTTGTTACTTGTAGGGGCACATTTAGGATTACCTAGTTCCTCTTCCATTCTCTATGACCTTAAAATTACCAACTTGTTACCTCGAACATGCATGAATGAAATGGTTTATAGATGCATTGAATTTATTCTTTCTTAAACAACATGCAAGTTTGGTCAATTTCTGTTTTTTCCTCCCCTTAGCTAGAGGAATTAAATGAACTGTAAAGAAAAAAAGTTTTGAATGCTAGTTCTCAAAGAGGGATTTGTATACACATGCATACCTATTAGAGAATGTGTCTAACTTCAAGCACCATTAACCCCGTTTTCCCATCATAGAAGTCACATATTAACAACTAATAAGTATAACTAACTCAACCTCATTTAAGGATGGTGAAACAAGTCAAAATACCCAATCAAATTCAGCACGTTAATGTCAAAGACATGGTTAATAACAACCAATTCATTGTAAAGCTTCATTCAGTTTTAACCCACTCCTCAAAGCATGGCCTATCATACTTAAAACAACATCAATAAAACTCTGAAACTTAAACTATGTCCTACCGGCACGAAAACAACCAATATTCATTCCAATATTTATTGCAATACAAACATTCAAACTCTATTTAAGCTCAATTCTCCAATTACCAGAAGGAAACATCACAATTTACAAACACATCACATTGGATTCATATAACATATGAAAAGTGACAAACAAATTAACAATAAATTCATACTTTACATAGAAGCAGATGGCTCAATTGTGGAAGCCCAACACTGCACGAACCCTCGACCTCGCCCAACGAACCAGGGAGCACCTCCTCATAACAGTGGCCTCCTCACCGCAACAATGAAGAATGAACCACGAAACCCTCCTACCTTAACCAACCACGAAGCACCAAGCACGAACCTATGCAATCGCGACAATAAAGGAAAGGGGAAGACCACCACGACAAGACCTCCCGATAGCAATAACCAACGAAGGTTGGGTAACTCTACAACACTCTAAGATTGAACAACTATGGAGCCAGGGGACACGACGACAACAGTAAATTGAGGAAGAGTTGTGGCGGTAATTTGAGGGAGAAAGGAGCACACCTCGATTAAGGACAGTGAAGGCCTGGGAAACAATGACAATGGTGGTTAAGGTAGCGGGTTCTGAACAGAGAGGGAGATTAGGGGGGGGAGGTTCTGAGTATTAGGGAAGGTTTTGTGAAATAAGAAATTGGGACAATGGGAGAGGGAAATCCCAAATTGTGATTTCATAAAGTCGATGCTCATACCGACGATCACATTCCCTCAGTATTGACTTCGAATCTTTACCGATGGTATTACCGACGGATGTATCCGTTGGTAACTTAACTATGCCATTATCGACAACTATATCCATTGGTAAGCAACCAATCCCACGACCGTTAGTAAATCCGCCTGTAAATCTGATTTACCGATGGGCTATAGGTCTTCGGCAATTATCCTTTGGTAACTAATCCTTCTCTAGTAGTGAGATTCTTTGTGTTGATTTTTCTTTACTATTTTTCTTTTATTGTTGATTCATCACTTCTTATTTATTGATTTTAAGAAAACCAAAAATTTATAAAAGATTTTGAAAAGACTATTTTTTTAAGGCTATCCAATTCACCTCCCTCTTAGCTTGAAATATAAGGCATTTATTTTCTTACAACCAACATTATATATGCTATTTACAGGTATTTTATACTTTACACTTTTATTTTAGATACTCATACTACTAAAATTATGATTTTTTTATGTATTTTTGTATTATATATAAGTAATTTGTGAAGAATTAAAAAAAAAAAAAAACTAAACTCACAAACTGATGTCTATTCAATTAAAGTTCATTATAGATGTAACAAATGTTAATTAAGGCATGTTCAAATACAATAAATATCAATTTAATGTTTCTAACCTAAAATAACATACATTAGTTTTTTTTTTTTTAGTGTTTTTTTTTAGTGGTAGTGTACTTTTAATATATGTATCTATATAATTAAAAAAAACAAATGAAAAAATAAAAGTAAAACTAGCGAAACCCGTCAGTCTGTCCTTTAACAAATTGAATTATTATTTCCAACCTTTTTTTTTTCCATCTAGTTAAATAAGTTCAATGTGCAAAGTTTTATAATTAAAATCAGTTTTGGTTAAATACATAGTAAATTTTATTGTTGTAGTTGAAGAAAAAATATGTTCAGCTTTAGGAAGACCAAACTAATACAATTTTTTTAATAACTTATGTAATATTGCTTAAATATTCAATTATATATAATAATTATTTACATATTTTATATTTAATTCAATTTATTAATTCAACATATAGTTGATTTTTAATAACTTAATATATACAATTTAAATTATTAAAATTTAAATTATAACTTTTATCATATTAAAAATAAAATATATTATTATTTGTACTGAACTGTTTTACTATTTTACAAAATTTACAAGATTGCAAAATATATTTCATTTTCCATTTTAGAACTTGTACTGTTCTTGTGAAATATATTAAAATTAAGTAAAATCATAATATTTCTTTATTTAATAGAATGACAAACGTAACATAAGAACAAAAGTAAATTTTTATAAGTCCAAACTATTGTCACGTGTTGCCGCCTTACGAATCTAGCCTACTGTTTGCCCCAAATCCAGAATGAGGATCTTCCATTACGTTCACACTTTTGACTAAAATACCAAACAATAGAAACCCCCACAAAAAGAAAAAATCCCCGACAAAAAAAAGAAAAGAGAAGGAAGATAAACCACCTTAAATACCAACCTCGATGCACTACTTTCTTTCCCTCTTACTCTCACCAAACCTTAAAAGCAAAGTTCTCCTTCTTGCTTTTCCATCATATTCTATGCAAATTGGCCATGACCCAAACCATGTCTGGCCCAAATGATTGGCTTCAATTCTACAATCAACATCCCGCACCATCAATCCCTGACTTCACTGTTACCACCACCACCACCACTACTCCGGCCACCGTTCCTACAAGTTCTGACTTCCCAAATACCAGTCCCTCATCTTCAACCCATATAGGTCCAGAAGGACGCGTGGGAAAACCTACGCGCCGTCGCTCTCGGGCCTCACGGCGAACTCCGACCACCTTGCTCAATACAGACACCACAAATTTCCGAGCCATGGTTCAACAATTCACGGGAGGCCCGAATGCACCCTTTTCACCAAGCCCATCAGCAGCACCTCAGGTGTTGCCGAACCTCTTGGGCTTTGGGTTCCCCTCACGCCCTATCCCTTCTCTAAGCCCAACATCCCTTGTTTTGTCATCATCACCCCCTCTAAGCTACCACCATCTTCATCAACAAGGTCAACATCACCAACAACAAGAAAACATGTTTCAGCACCAAAACCAACACTACAATCTGTACAGTGATGGTGGCTCACAAGGTGAAGACCGCAACAGCAACAGCAACATGTTTTTTCAGAGACCAAGTGACAACCCAGTGAGTCCTCCAGCAAGCAATCGTGACGGGCTGGTGAATTTGGATCAGTCGCGCTTCTTCCCAAATAGTTCTTCTTGATTGATTTAAGTTCGTATTTGATTCACTCGATAGATGCAAATCCTTCGTTTGGAGTGAAATTGAAATATCACATTCAAGATTTCTAAACATGCACCACAGAAGAACACAAAAAGGAAATTGAGCACACCCTTCTGAGTTGAGGTCACGTTCTTGTTCCGTGGGAACACGGGTAGCAGTTTTTCTCTTTGATCCGCATGCTAAGGCTGGAAAGAGACATAAAGCAGACAGTTAGGTGCTAACTTGGCCAGAATTGTTGACCCACCAATGTAAAATATAAAATATCATATAGTACACTCTTTTTCTTTCTTTTATTGTTATGATAATATTACTATTATCTTATTACTGTTATTTATTTCTTTCTTTTTTACTTTACTTTCATACTTTTTGGTGGAATTTCTTCTAGATAATCCTTGGATGGTGCTACTACTTTCTTTTCTTTGTTTTATACTTGATTAATTTGTGGCATTGTTTCTTTTATTTCTTTACTAGGTAATGATGTATCTGGTAGAAATTATCAAGCGAAAAATAATAAACGTATTAATTGAAAATGATAAAAAATGAAAAATTTAATTAAAAAATTCAAGATTAAACTACATGATAACAGCATACGAAACAACTTCATATATTTAATTGAGTTAAATTAGAATATATGTATTCACATGAGCAGTGATTATATAGAGATCATTAGAAGATGAAAAAAAAAATTAAAAAAGTTCAAAGGTTAGAACTTGAATAGGGGTAAGTGGGTCGCCGTAGTTGGCATGGCAAGCAGTGCTAAACTTTTGACCAAATTGTGTTTACATAAGTTGACTTGGTTATTTGTGTTTGCGATACGAGCGTACTTGGTGGTGAGGTGAGTGTGTTTTACGTGGGTTATACGTCTGCCATTTGGAGTTATCGCGTGCTTTACATTTTCACATAATAAATATAAAGTGTAATTTGTTTGTTTTTATTATTAAAATAACGTGTATTATGAACTAATTAAAAATTACTATGGTAAAGAAAATGGACACTTAACTTATTAGAAATTTAAATTTATTAATTTGATTTTTACTTGAATTACTAAATAACATTTCAAAAAAATATTTTAATAATTTCGAGCAACAACAAAAATAAAAAAAATAATGTAATAATTTTGGTATCGGTCTTAATTTTAGTAAAGTCTATATCCTATTTTAATCAAAGCAACCTGAGGTGAATTGTTCTTGAATTTGAACAATCAAAGTTACATACATATTTTACAGGGAAGATGATGCACAATAATATATAAATGCTTCTTGAAATCTTATACAAAGAGGTACAAAGAAGTGTTAAAACCTATTATACAACAACACCAAACCTAGTTGTTATAAGAAATTTGAAACCAAAAAACATTTGTAAAAAAAAATCAATATGAATTTTTAATCTGAAGGTGGCTTGCTGATATGATGAAGCTATCAAATTAAAACTACTTTACTAGGCAACTTCAATATTGTCAAGTTTGTAGTCAAAGAACTAGATAAGGTTAAAGTAACCTTATCTATTATGGAAACTCTGAAAGGTTAGTAAATGTTATGCAATACTTAAAAATAAAAGTAAAAAGCTATGCTAATGAAATTAATGTTTGAAGAATGTCTGAGTTTAATTGAAGATCATAAAGGATGGTGGAGGCTGCATCGCAATTTTAGGAGATGATGATTCGTGGTTCGCATTGGATTCGTGCGCGGAGGTTGTTATTCTGATTCACGATTTTAGGCAATTTTATGGTATGATCTGCAGGTTGGAAGCTAATGAAGGCGAGAAGGGGTTTTCGATTTAGGGTTTCCTCTGGATCGTTGTTTTTTGTGAAGAAGAAGTTGTTTGTTTTGCAATTTGAGTTTCATAGTTGACAGATGATGGGCATGGTGGCTTCACGATTAGATGTTAATGTTATTTTTAGGACTTTTTGTTTCTTTCTCTTTGCATATGGTGTGTGCGAGGCTTGATGGAGAAAGCAGTTTCATGTTTTCTGGTTTCGCTCGAAGAAGATGGTGGATTTAGCAAGGTTATCGATAGGTTCTATTTTGGGTGGCACTATGTTTCTGGTTTGTAGTTTGTGGCCATGGATGCTTGCGGTTGTTGAGAGAATTTTGGTTTTTGTTGAGACGCGAAGTAGGTGAAGAAGATGGCATTGTTCGTGATGCCGCTACTAATGGTGGTGGCACGAGAGACACAAACTGCGCGAGAGAGAAGACACAAGGAGGCTTCGCAGAGTAGATGCATTATTGGTGGTTGTTGCTTGACGGCAGTGAAGGTGGTTGCCGGCGAGGATGGTCTTTAGGGTTACACTACAAAATATAACATTCTTAAAAACACTAATTGTTACACTACAAAATTATAGGAATGTTACCTTCATAAATATAAGTCTCAATTGTCAGTGTGTTATGGTTTGATGCTTTGTGATCATACATGAAACTATATTTCTTTCAATGAAATGTGGTATGAACTTCTTTTGTAATAGGATTGATTTAGGATCTTTAGGGTTATAACTTGTAGGAAATTTGGAAACTTAATGAGAAGGTGAATTGGAAAGTTGTTGAAAGTTCAAGTTATATAATATTAAGAAACATTAATATCTCGAGTTGTATGAATCTAATGAGGTGATTCTGAAACAAGGTTAAATTTCTCATTCTGAACTTCAATTTAGGCTCAAGAACCACTCAATTTTGACGAGTAGATTGAGACTTATGACCACAAGATAAAGGTGAATATGAAAGGTGGAAGGAAAGAATCACTTTTTTCAAGGAAGGCAACACACAAAAAGGATGAGAGAGTCTTTTGATACAGTAAAGGGATTCTTGAATCACTTAAGAACTTAGGAGAATCACTCTCACTAATATAAAAGAGATAAACTTTAATATTCTAAATAAAACTCAACATTTTTTCATTGATAAAAATGGTTTACCTTACATAGAAGCTTTAACCATCAAAATTACAGAGGATTCATTAGTTGCAATTACATCCTACTTAAACTAATAATGATTCCACTTAAGGTAATAATGATTCCACTACTTAATGACTGATTGTAACTAAAATTGTGATAACCAAAAGTCACCCGGAAGAAATAAAACTCAGCCCATCACTTATAAAGCTAGTTATCAACATTCTTTGTATTGTAACAGCCCATTCATGCAATTATTTACAACAAAATAAAATAAAATTAATGCAACCAACTTATTAAAAAAACATGCTTCTTGATCACTCCAAATCAACAAGTGTTACTCATTTTCTTAAGTTGAAATTATGACTATTGGGCTTCATTAAAAACCATGTCACCTTCTGGTGATAGGGGGAGCTAAACCTATACTTTATATCAATGTTTTTTATGATGAACAAGAGAATGATTTTATAGTTTCTTGAACAACAAATGACATAACAATTATTTTATATGTATATTGTTTGTGCTTGATATGAGAATTCATTATTAATAAATGAATTATGCTTTAAACAGATTGAACATATCATTTCTGGATGAAATAATTGATTTAACATAGTATATAATATGTTAGATTTCTCTATATCTCATTGTATGCTTAACAGACGCAAACTATTATGTAGTAATTGATTACATAAGTTGTCTAATCGATTAAAACAGAAAGTGATAACAGTCTAAAAAGCGTTATTTTTATACTTGAAATAGATATTAAAACACACCCTTTATGACTTAGAATGAGCTTAAAATCATGCAAAACACTTAAGTTAGGTTACATGAGTGTCAAAGGTGGTTTTAGAGATATTATGCTTGGTTTTACATTGTTTTGACAGGATTTAATGAGAATTGAAGGATGGAAAATGAAGTAGGAAGGAGT
>NW_014542367.1:913441-933516 GCF_000741045.1 Vigna radiata var. radiata | reverse complement strand
TGAAGTAGGAAGGAGTTGGACTCAAGAAAGGATGAAGAAAGGTGAAAAAGAAGAATCCCACCCACCGCTCAGCGCCAATCTCAGCGCTGAGCGCCAGCCTCATGGAAGAAGTCATTGTTAAACGCTTAAGCGCCAGCGCTGAGGGAAAAATGAAGAACTGTGCCTACCGCTGAGTGCCAAAAGCCACTGCCGAGCACTGAGATCTTCAATTCAATACGGTAGGACGCCTGGGCGTCAACGCTGAGTGTCCTAGTGAAGTGTCGCACTTACCGCTGAGCAGTGAAACCAGCGCGGAGCGTTGTAGTTGGGCTTGGGCCAAAATTCTGTAATTTTTCATAGCTTATAAATAGACCTTAAGAAAAATTCTAGGGTAATATTTTGGTAGAAAAAGATGGCAGAACACCTTCTACACTCCTTGGAGGCGGATTTTGGATGCTAAGGCTCCAATTCACCAATTCTAGGGTTTATTCTTTCATTCTTTCCATTAAATCCATATAGTTTCACCATGTCAATGGTGAACTAAACCCTTTGTTGTTGGGGAACGATGTAATCCTTTTGAAACTCTCTTATATCGAAATTCCTATTTTATTCATATACTTGTATTATCAATAGTTTGAGTTTTCTTCTCTGTACTTTAAAGCTTGCATTGTTTAACTCATTCAATGTCATGATCTTTGATTTTGTAGATACGGGGATGTACGGGGAAATCTAAAATTGAGAAGAATTCTCTTGATTATGAAATATTGCCTAGAGATAGGAATAGGATGATCAATTGCTTTAAGTTTGTCATTAATACATTAGTAATTACTAGGGAGACTAGAGATAGTAAACTAGTAATTATGGTAATAGGCTCTTTTTACCGAGAGATCGGGTTTAGAGTAAATTGGAAAGTTGCATGAACACTGATAATAAAGTTGAATCTAATAGGAATAGTAGATATAGGAGGGTGGATCACGATGAAACCGTAAACCCCAACAACTTCATTCATCCATATCTTTATCTATCAATTGATTCAATTTTAGCATTTTTTATGTTTATTTTAGATTTCGCATTTACAAACCCTAAATTCATTTTTTATTCAAGTATTATGAAATCAATTCACATGAGCGTCTAGGCCTAAGAGTCCCTTGGGAAACGATATCTGGACTTACTATCTATTATTACTTGATACGATCTGGTACACTTGCCAGGGTGATAACAAGTTTTTGGCGTCGTTGTCGGAGACTCATTGGTTTAACTTTTCTAGTAGTGTGAACTTGATTAAATTTGACTTGATTTTTATTTTTATTTTTTGTTTTTGTTTTTATTTTTTATATAAAAGTGCTTTTTAGGGTTTTTGTTTCTTGTGTATGCAGGAAGCAATTCACACTAGAATCAAGAAAAATGAACGTCTTCTTGAAGGATTAAGTGACAGGAGAGGGAAGAAATTCAGAAGACCATATAGAGAGCTATTCCCCTCTCCTGAAGGACTTTTACAACTCTCACCAGAGGCATCTACTCAAAGTACAAAAGAGATGGCACAAGGAGCTCCTAGACACACTCTAGCAGATGCAACTAATGCTGTTGGTCCCTAACATTTTAATAGCATTGTTATGCCAAGGGACAACACATTGAACATGGTTATGAATCCTGCATTGATACATCTAGTGCAGAGCAATCAATTCAATGGATTGTCAAATGAAAGTCCATATAATCGTCTTACAACGTTCAGTGAGATATGTAATACCATAAAGATTAGTGGAGTATCAGATGACAGAATAAAACTTAGTTTGCTTCCTTTTTCATTGGGAGGCAATGCTAAGTTATGGCTAAATTCCTTTCCAGAGGGGAGCTTTACAACATGGGAGGCTGTTGTTTCTAAATTCTTGAGTAAATATTTCCCACAATCCAAGATTAACAGTCGAAAGCTGGAGATCTCTTCATTCAAACAGGGCATGGAGGAGACTCTAGGTCAGGTGTGGGAAAGGTTTAAAGGTTTACTAAGAAAGACGCCTGTACATGGTTTTGACAGAACAACATTGGTGCTCACGTTCCTTAGAGGCCTGGGTACTCAGTCCAAGCTTATGTTGGATGCATCAGCTGGAGGGAATATTAAGATGAAGCCTGATGATGAGGCATATGTGATGAGTCGATATTCTATTGATTTCACTTAGCTTATTGTACCGAATTTAATCAGGGAATTATGCTTAAATGTCCGATATTTTCCCGTTTCTGCTAATTCTGCTTAATTTGATCAGAAATTCCAATTTTAATTAATTTGAATTATCTAAGACTAATTATTTGCATTATTGATTATAGGGAAAGTATTGGTCAATAATTTTGGGACTTAAAAAAAAATTCCACATCAATTTTATTTTGAGCTAAAATGAGAGAAGAGGTATGGATTTCAATTTTTGGAGTGCACATGGAGTCGAGCTGGAATAAAAAGCACAATGGATTAAATGAAGATGTGCTAGCCACCATCTATGGGAGCTGCTGCTGTCACGGGTTATATTAAGAAGGGTTGGTCTTCACTCTTCATTCCCTTATTAAAAAAAAAAAAGAAATCCACGACCCAGCCTATATTCTTGGAGTTGAAAGGGTGTTTCAATTGAAGGAGGTGTGACGTTAAGCAAAGAAAAAAACGCATGCTGCTCATGGGTTAAGAAAAATAAAGCGTTGATTGAATTTGGTTTGGAAGTACACGCCCAGCTGCTAGGTTGTCATGGTCTTGGCCTGCACCCCACTGACTAAAATAAAAAGGCTTTGTTGGAAGAAATAAAAAGGAAGCGGTCCAAGTAGCACGTGATGGAGGTGCAGAATGGATGATTCAATTTCCTCGAGAACAAAATGGATGCGTTGATTCAGCTGCTGTAACATTGCAAACAACATCTTCATGGCCTGGGCTTCAACAATTACGTCTAACAGCACAAATAAGATTTATTTGCCTTCAAATTAAGTAGCAACAATACTCATTTGGGCTGAAAGAAAACAACAGACATGGGCTGGATATTATTTTGTTGGCAGCAAAGGACCGTGCACACGAAAGCTGCAAGTTTGGAACGGTGCTTCATTCATGGGCTTGAAGTGGGCTAATTAATTTAAAGTGCAGCAGCTTGCACACATGCGTCAAACATATTTCTTCATTCAGCAATGCAGTTAGCAAATCAGGTAGCTTCCAGCAGCACCTCACGTGCAACCCATGTGTTGCACTCCACATTCACTGCCAAAATGTTTCTTCACCCAGCAGTATACGAAAGACCAGCAGCTTGGTCCAAGGAGCTCACGGTCCAACCTTCATCCAGCAAGGAGCTTGGAGCATCAAGCAAGAGGCACCGATTGGAAGAAAAAAATAGAAGAAGCAGTTACCACATCTCCAAATACACGGCCCATCCAGCCTTCATGTGTCCAAGAAATTCAATAGCCCATCATCTCCACGATGCAGTAGGGTTGAAAGAGTCCATCACGTCCAGCAACTTTGGATGCAAAACGCTCACAGCCTTCACACGGCCCACAGCCCATGCACACGGATTAAATAAAAAGAAGGGTGCAGCCACATCTTCAGCGGTGCAAACTGCAGCTTCCCAACTCCACCATCCAGCAGCATTTGAAGGCAACACGACCCAGATTGTATTTATTTTTCTGGAGAAAGCGTGCAGCGCTGAACTTGGGAGGTGCGCATGGAAGTAGCCCATCCATCTTCAAATCCAGCCTTCACACGGACAACAAGGAGGACGTGCTAAATTTTTAATTCAATGTAGGGCATACAGTCTCGGGATGGCTTCCTTTAAAAAGCACCAGCCGCCACTTGGAGAGGGACTTCTATCTATCAGATTATATTCCTGGAAGCAGCATGTTACAGAGGGAGAATAAAGGATTAGGCACACAAGAGAGGAGAAAAGGTAACGTGTTTGCACTCTGAATAAAACTGTATCTCTTATTGAAAAAATGAAAACAGAGTATAACCCTTTATTTAAAAGAGTTATATCCTTTGACACAACACCGAAACAAAAAGTAGACAGCTGTTAAAAAAAAGAAACAACTTTACAAACTTTAAATTTTTGGCTTAACACCTGTACCCCTACAAAGTCTAATACACCTCCCTAAGCCAAAAACTAGAGTGTTCCAGTAACCCCAATCAACATCCTCAGGCTTTTAAATCTCTCAAATTTGAGAGGCTTGGTTAGAATGTCCGCAAGCTACATCTCTGATTTGCAGTGACACAACTCCAGTTTTTCCTCCTTCACCTGCTCACGGATATAGTGGAACTTCGTTTCAATATGTTTGCTTCTTCCATGAGAAGTAGGGTGCTTGGCCAAATCTATTGCAGTATCAATGCACGATTTTATCTTTCCCGTTAGTTCTATCTTCAACCCCTCCATCACAGATTTCAGCCACATTGCCTGACACGTTGCCTCACAAGCTGCAATATATTCTGCTTCACAAGAGCTTAAAGCCACCACCGATTCCTTAGTTGAACTCCATGATATAGGGGAGTCTCCAAGGAAGAACAAATACCTTCTTATTCTTTTTCTATCACTTTTATCTCCACACCAGTCTGCATCAGAATAAGCCTTTATTCTCACCTCCATACCTCCTTTTCTTCTTGGAAACAGAATGCCATAGCCATGTGTGCCCTGTATATATCTCAAAATGCGTTTCACAGCATTCAAGTGTGATATTCTGGGATTTTGCATGTATCTGCTCACAAGACCGACACTATAACTCACATCTGGCCTTGTATTGCACAAGTATCTTAAACTTCCCACCATGCTACGATAGTAGGTAACATCTACAGCCTCTTCTTCTGGATCAATTTCCAATCTTAGACCCACTTCTGCAGGTGTATTTGCCGCATTACAATCATGCATTTCAGCCTTCTTCAACATCTCTTTAGCATAGCGTGATTGATGCATCACTATCCCTTTCTCGGTTTCCACAAACTCTATGCCAAGAAAGTAACTCAGCTTACCCAAATCACTCATTTCAAACTCATTCAACATATGCAGTTTGAAATTTTGAATCACCTTCTCATTGCTCCTAGTGATGAGCATGTCATCAAAATATAGACATACTATCAGTCTTTCAACTTTCCCTTCTCTCTTGCTGTTCTGAACATAGACACCATGTTCTAAAATGCATTTCTCAAAACCAATGCTATTCATGAAATTATCAATCCTACGGTTCCAAGCTCTCGGGGCTTGCTTTAGCCCATACAAGACTTTCTTCAATCTGTAAACCAACCCTGTTGCGCCTTAACTTCAAATCCAGGGGGCTGCACCACATAGACTTCTTCCTCTAATTTCCCATTCAGAAAAGCTGACTTTACATCTAATTGATTTAATGACCAACTGAACTGATTTGCTAAAGCCACCACAAGTCTCACCGTTTCCATCCTAGCCACCGGTGCATAAACCTCACCATAGTCTATTCCAGCCTTTTGCAAAAACCCCTTTGCAACCAGCCTCGCCTTATATCTCACAATCTCTCCTTTTGGATTTACTTTAGTTTTGTAAACCCACTTCAAACCAATCGGGTTTTTACCATCAGGCAACTCAGTCAACTCCCAAGTATGATTCTTCTCTATGGAAATAATCTCCTCCTGCATAGCTTTAACCCACTTATCATCTGCAGTTGCTTGCTCAAAAGTCACGGGTTCAGCTTCAGCAAAAAGAGCATAATGGACCAAGTTCCCTTCTGAAGTTACTACAGCATCATAGGACAAATCATAGTCCTTCAAATGTGAAGGTAGCTGTGACGTTCTAGATGATCTCCTCTGATTCCTTTCTTGCTCAGGAGGCTTCTCTTCTACTGGATTACATTCACCTCCCGAAGTCTCATCTTCCAACTGAAGAGTTATACTCTTTCTCTGCATAGTCTTCCAATCCCACACTCTTTCCTCATCAACTACCACATCTCTACTAACCGTAGCTTCCCCAGTTTCTGGATTGTACAACTTATATCCACCAGTTGGATGATAGCCAACCAAAATCTGTGGCACTCCCTTATCATCCAGCTTTCTTCTCAACTGGTCTGGCACGTGTTTGAAGCAGACGGAGCCAAATACTCTCAAGTGCTCCACATTCGGCTTGATCTTACTCCAGGCTTCCTTTGGGGTAATATCCTTCAATCTTTTAGTGGGCGTTCTGTTCAAAATATATGTTGCAGTCAACACTGCTTCTCCCCATAAAAATTGTGGCATCTCTTTGCTTTTCAACATGCACCTTACCATATTCATTATGGTGCGATTCTTTCTTTCTGTTGTGCCATTGTGCTCTGGTGTGTAAGGAGGAGTCAACTCATGCATTATTCCCTCCTTTTCACAATAAGTTCAGAATTCTGCCGAGATGTACTCACCCCCTCCATCCGTTCTTAGCACTTTGAGCTTCTTGTCACTCTACCTTTCAACCAAGGTTTTGAATCTTTTAAGCACCTCCAGAACTTCACTCTTTCTTTTAATCAGATAAGCCCATGCTTTTCTAGTCCAATCATCAACGAAAAGCACAAAGTATCTGCTGCCTCCTGGGGTTTCAGTTTGGATGGGTCCACATACATCTGAATATACAACCTCCAATTTTTCTGTTGTCNTTTGAGGCACANAACTCTGAAATTGTCCTCNTGTTTNCTTGCACTGAACACATTCATGACATACAGATTCTGGAATGTTAACCAAAGGCAAACCACTCACCATAGAATGTTGACTCATCCGAAACAAATCCCTAAAATTTAGGTGTCCAAAACGTAGATGCCACAACCACTCGACTGACTTTCCTACTGCATTAAAACATTGATGCCTCACAGCCTTCATTATCACACGGAAGGTTCTGTTTTGAGACAAACTTGCCTTAATAACCATTCTTTTGCTTTGATCGAAAATACTAAGATAGTTATTCTCCATCTTCATTGCAAAACCTTTCTGTAATAGTTGTCCCAAACTCAGTAAATTTGTTTTGAGTCCTGGAACGAACAATACTTCATCTATCANCACTTCTCTCCCATTTTCATCTCGTAGCACAATCCGACCAGACCCCTCTGCAATCANACTCCTATCATCGNCAAATCTGATTTTGCCATTCAAAACCTCCTTCATCTTGACAAACCACTCTCTTCTTCCAGTCATGTGAGTCGAGCACCCTGAATCAAGGTACCAAGACGCCTCCTCTAGTTCATCTTCGCTTGTTCTTGCCATCAACATCACTGCTTCTGAGTCAGATGTGTTGTCTTGTGCAAGATTGGCTTGGTTCTTGGGTTTATTCTTCTCACCTTCACCCTTCCAGCAATCCTTTGCAAAATGTCCAAGTTTTTGGCAATTAAAACATTTAACCTTCTTCTTGTCAAACTTCCAGCCTTTTTCTTGATCTGACTTGTTTTATTTTTATTTTTTTTTGCAGAGTCATTGGAGTCCTTCTCTTGTTGTTCTTGACCCTCCTTCTGCTTCTTTTTGCCAAACTTCTTGGACCCTTTTCCCTTTCCATGAATCTGGGATCTGACTTGCAAGATTTGTTCTTGACAATGCCTACGTTCCTTCCATCTGTGTTCATGAGCCTCCAACGAATGTTGGAGCTCTTCTACCTCCATGGTCTCCAAGTCACGCGTCTCTTCTATTGTTATTACAATATGATCGAACCTCATTAGAAAACTTCTTAGGATCTTCTCAACGATATACTGATCCGTAACTGTATCCCTGCACGCCCGCATAGCACTCACATGTTCTTGCACCTTATCGAAATAATCAGCAACGGTATCACTCTCCTCCATAACTAGACTTTCAAATTGCCGCCTTAACGCCTGCATCTTTACTTTCTTGGTTTTGTTTCCATCTCCATACGTTTTCAGCAAGATTTCCCATATCTCCTTTGCTGTTTTAGCCTTTGAAATTCTGTGAAACACTCTCGGTCCAACACACTGATAGAAGATAAACCGAGCCTTATTATCCAGTTTTTGCTGAGTCTTGAAGTTTTTCTTCTCTTCATCAGAGGCCTTGGTGCTTAACTCAGGCAATCCTTCAAACACCACATCCGCAATATCCTGGAAGCCAAAAATGGCGTTCATCTTGATATGCCATTCATCAAAACCTTTTCCATCAAAGATTGGATAAGACCCTTGCGGTATTCCTCCTAGTCCANCCATAACTCCACCGTAGTCTCCTCCTTGCACTCCTATCCACCCAGATGTTCTTCTTCTACACTTCTTGAAGACTCAAGATATCTCACTTCTTGATGGCCTCAAGATACACTCTGAAGAAATCTCGCATTCCACTCACACTCACAGGTTTCAGACCTTGCTCTAATACCATAAAGGATTAGGCACACAAGAGAGGAGAAAAGGTAATGTGTTTGCACTCTGAATAAAACTATATCTCTTATTGAAAAAATGAAAACAGAGTATAACCCTTTATTTAAAAGAGTTATATCCTCTGACACAGCACCGAAACAAAAAGTAGACAGTTGTTAAAAAAAAGAAACAGCTTTACAAACTTTAAATTTTTGGCTTAACACCTGTACACCTACAAAGTCTAATAAAGAAGAGAGCCTGGAAAAATGTAGCAAATATGGAGAATGTTTTGTGAGAGGCAATGAAGAGCAACGTCCTGGAGTAGCCTTTAGAGATAGGCTATTTCAAAGCAGTTGTGACGTCTAGCTTTATTAGGAGTAGAATTAGATTTGGCTTTTAGAATAGTAGCTCACTCATTTCACTTTTACTCTACTGTTGAAGCCTTTAATTTTTTATTTAGTGTTGATAGTCGTTTCAACTAGTGTCTCATCCTTTACTGTACCCGTGCACTTTTATATTATAGTTAGTGGTCAAGCTTTTTATTTTATTTACTTTATTTTAGCTCTACGGATGTGTTTAATCTAGTTGACTATGTGCATTTTTTTATTAGCTTAATTGTTGAAATTGGTTTACGCGTCGTTTACTATGTTGCCTGTTATGTTCAGTTTATGGTTTTCGTTCACTATGTTGTATGTTCTGTTCAGGTGTGTTAATTTCTTTTTCATGTTAGCTTAGGTTAGTCGGTTTGGTCATGAGCGAAATTATAATGTTTCCTTGAGATTTCTGACTGTAATTATGTTTGCCACTCTGACTTGGTTAATGTGAAATCTGCATTTGCACTTGCGATTGGGTATACGCTTAGTTGCCCAGTTGGTGTTGAGTCTTCGCTTAGTCGATGAAACTGCATGGTATAAAGTGGAATTGATGTTAACATTGCGTTCGCTTAGTTCGTTTTTATGAAAACATGATTAGCCTTCCCTTAGTTGGCTAACTGTGGTGGATTAGGGGTTTGAGTCGGTTTTATTTTGTTGATCTATGATAGGAAACATAGTGATTGAGTTAATGACCAACCGTTTTTATTCTGTATTTGAATCCTTTTTTACATTTCTATTTGCATCTGTGTTTTAGTTTAGTTTAACTGCATTCACAATCCTTTCAACAACCCCCTCCCCTTCGTGTCTGACCTAATTCTCGAACCATATTTGGTCCTTGAGAGACGACCTAGGAGTCACTTCCTAGTCTATACTGCACTCTTTTATGCACATTAAATTTTGCATGGGGTGCGACACCCATCAATATGACTTGATTGAATGCATGTCTGCAAGTGAGCAGGAGAATAATAATGAAAGGAGTGTGATAGTTCAACAGAGGGGAGTTCTCCAATTGCTTACGCAAGATGCATTGCTAGCTCAAGCTAAACTTCTCACTCAACAAATGGAGAACCTATCAAAGATTATGTTGCAAATTCCGAAGGAAATAAGGAATGTTTCTCAAGCTCAACAACTCTGTGATTTTTGTGGTGGTGATCATTTTAATGGTCAATGTGCTGCACCTGAAGAAGCACAAGAAGAGGCTAATTTTATGGGTAATCAGTTCCAGTATAGATAGGATAACTTCAACCAAGGCAACTATAGCCAAGGTTGGAAGAACCACCCTAGTATTGGGCAGAGCCAGAGTAACCCATTTGGGCAGACAGGAGGCCTTTTCAACAGACCACAACAACCACCCTTATGGCAATAAGTGGCTAGTTTGACTGAGAATGTCAGAAGCTTGGATGATAAATTTGATAAATTCTTAAGAGTCGTGTCAGAAGCCTTATGACTCTCATTATAAGAGTCATGAGGCTAATTTTAGGAATTTGGAAATACAAATTGGTCAACTCTCAAAAAGGGTGGAAGTCACGGAAAAGAATCAATTTAGGACTAATACTGATGTTAACCCTAAAGAAGAGTGCAAAGTTGTAATGAGCATAAATGAGAGAGGAGTGGAAAAAGAGATTATTGAGTTAGAGAGCAGTGAGGATGAAGAAGAGGAGAGGAGAGAAAAAAATTTTGAAAAAGAAGAAGATAGAGAAAATGAGAGTGGAGAAGAGAGAAAAGAAAGAAATATTGGGCATTCCAGAGAGATTTTTAATTAGATGAAGATCATTATGCCTTCAGCTAAAGTACTTCACCAACTTCCTATTTATTCCAAGCGAATAAAGTACTATCTTGGAGAAGTTATAGATCTTGAAGAAGAAGAAACTAAGAAACAGGAAAGTTGTACACGTCCTAAGAAGAGTAAGCATCCGCCTAAGATGAAGGATCCAGGGAGTCTTACTATTCCATGCGCCATTGGAGATGCTGATGTAGGGAGAGCTTTGCTAGATTCTGGGTCTGGTATTAACTTGATGCCTTTATCTTTACTGAAAAAGATTGGTGGGGTAACATTAAAACCATATAACCTTTCTATGGTGGTGGTGGATGGGTCTTCGAAGAGACCTGCTGGTGTGGTGGAGGATGTGGTCATTCGTGTTGAGCATCTTGAATTTTTGGTCGATTTTGTCGTAATGGAGATGGAGGCCAATGAGATGATTATGTTGATTCTTGGGAGGCCATTCATGAAAACGGCCAAAATGGTTATAAGCATTCATGATGAGATGGTTATGTTGAAGGACCAAGAAAGCAAGTTGATTTATACTATCTCGGAAGAGAAGCTTACACGAATACAAAAGAGGGCCAAATATAAAGCTTCAAAGAAAGATGTTGCAGTTGAGGGATCTAAATGTGCTAACAATGATAATAATTGTAATATTTTGAAGGTACATAAAGAAGAAGATGTTGACAAAGGAGGCACAATCCACATTGACTCAGAGGACGCACCATTCCAACTTGGTTCACGGGTGAAATATAAGAAGAAGGAGTGGATGGTGAAGAAGCATAGAAAGAAAGGAGTAGTAGAAATTGAAGGTCCATACTCCAGAAGAGTCAAAAGGGTTGATAGAAGGCAATTGATGAGTTGGTGTGATGAAGACATCAACATGGAAGAGAAGATATGAGCTTACCGGGTCAAGCTAATTACGTTAAAAGAGCGCTCACTAGGAGGCACCCCAGTAATTGTTGAACATTATTTACTATTTTGGATTATTTGGACTTGTAATTTTTAGATTTTTAAACAATTTTTATTGGGTAACATGTACTGCCAGATGCTTATTATTTATGTATCTACTGAAGGATACAGGTAAGCACACCTATTGAAGGGTGTTGGAAAGATTTCCACTTACTGACAAGTGCTAGAAAGGTTTGGGTTAGGCTCGTGACGTTAAACAAGCGCTACCTGGGAGGCCACCCAGTTGATTGTTATTTATTTTTAACTCTATTTTAATTGCATTTTAGGATTTGATTGTTGCATGAGAGAGGAGGTTGCATAAAAATTGTGAATTGAGAGTTGAAATTAAGTGTTGCAGGTCACAAAACGCTCAGGCAAGCAAAAAGGGTGAAAGATTTTAAATCGCGCCTACCGCTCAGCAGTAACCCAGCGCTGAGCGGTGGCGTCGTAGAGGCAGTTTTGGGCTTTTTAAATAGCTCAACGTAGGAGGCCCATCTGCACTTTTTAAACACTCCTTAGGGCTCGCCCAAGCGTCATTTTCAAGACTTCACACTTTTCTTGCACTCCTAAAATCTTTTCAAGGGTTTCTTTGTACTTTTCCCATCACCCACTCACCAAAAATCATTTGTTCATCACCTTTGCACCATTCCATTGACAAAGTTTGGGGTTTTTGGTGAGAGCACTACATTTGAGGAGCATCCGTCATCATTCAAGAAGCATTTGCAAGCATTCAAAGTATCTCCACCCAAGTAAGTCATGCAATTTCCATTTTAGGATTTCTAGAATATGGATTTGATGAGAACATGTGTAGAAATATGAAAAATTAAAGAGAAATGTTTTGATGATTTTAGGGTTTTTATGCATGATTTGATGAAATAGAAACGTTTTGCATCAGTTAAATTGTGTGATTTTGGTCTCGAACTGAGGAATTTATGTTTGGGTTGAGATTAAAGAGGTTTAAACATGATTTTTCAAAAATTGTCGCCGTCACCGCTGAGCGGTGGGCTGTAGAGTTATTTGTTTGCTTGAATTTGATCTGCAGGTGGCGTTGAGGGGTCCTGTTTTGCCCTCAGCGTTGGTCAGTGATGGAGTAACACTTATTTGATGGTTTGCTAACCCTTAATGGTGAATTCTTTGGTCTTGTGAATTGTATTTGATATAGGAATGGCATCGTCATCTTCAAGAAGAGTTAAGACCATGGGAAACAACAAGAAAGAACCAGAAAGATCTTACTCTCCTAGATTCCTCTCTAGGAGGCATGAGCAACGCTACACAACTGTCCAAGAAAGGCGGTTGTTGATGGAGAGGATGGCGGTATGGATCCCAGACTTGGCTCCACAGTTTGGTGAGGAGTTAAAGAGCAAAAACTGGGAGAAATTGGCAACATACCCTGCACCTGCCAATATTGCAGTGGTAAAGGAGTTTTACACAAATGCCCTGCCAATGGGGGTGAACATAGAAAGTTATACAAGCTATGTTAGGGGGAAGATTATTAGATTTGATTCTGAAACAATCAACAACTTCTTAGAGACTGAGTGGGTTGGTGAGCAGTGTCAGTATGCATTGAATGTCCGGGAGTGCTCAGATTATGAGGAAATTGAGAGTGTACTTTATGTACCTGGAGGGCATTTCCACAAGAATCCAAGTTGTGTGCCTATTCACATCAAGAGAGCTTACTTGACACCCCTGGCCAAATATTGGATGGCATTCACTCATGCTAAGATCCAACCTTGCTCCCATGTGTCAGACATCACAGTTCACATGATCATAGTCATATATTGCATGTTGAGAAATATGAATGTGAACATTGGTGAAGTCATTGCTAATGAGATTCAGAGTTGCACCGCTACTGTGAGCAGCAAGGCACCACTGGGTCATCCTTCTTTGATCACACATTTGTGCCAACAGGCTGGGGTGGATCCCTCTACTCCACCATTTGAGAGGCCTAGGAAGGCCATTGATGGAGCATATTACAGGCAGTACTGTGGAGGAGATAAGGCAGCAAGACTAGTGCCTCGGAGATGCCCTAGGAGAGGAGCAGCCCAGCAGGATGAACCAGCACAACACGTAGAGTCTTTGGAGATGAGAGACATGTATATGTCTATGATGGAGGCTAGATTGGAGTCTCTGTATAGAGGGCAGGTGGCCAATGCTAAGATGATAGTGAGTCTATATGATACACCACCAGCACACAAGTGGACTATGGATGAGTTCCATAGTGCTATGGCGTGGCCACAGGAGCAAGCATAGGAGAGTGTAGTTGAAGTAGCTGAAGATGATGATAAGAATGATGACTTTGAGGATGCAGATGCTGGAGATGATGATGACTCTGACGATAGCATGGGGTGATATGGAATCTACTGAGGGATGCCGGTTGTAGTGGAACAGGGTTTTATTTTTCTTTTTCATTTGTAATTTGAACTTTTAGAAAAGGTTAAATTCTGTTGAGTAGTGTAGGTTTTATGGTACTTGGTTGAACACCTTATCTGATAATGATTTGACTTGTTGATTGCATGATGAGTATGCTTGATGATGTTTGATGTGAATGATGATTGAGATTGCTTTACATGCTTTTATACAGGTGAATTGTTCACAAGTCGTGTGAACAGATGCATGATGAGTTATGATTGTGGTTACGATGCTAAGCAGGGTGTATGATTGGTATTTGAGCTGTTGAGTGAGCATAATTGTGTGAGGTCTTGAGCTCCAGAGTTTTTGATTGATATTTTTGCTATTCATTTGAAAGCATGAATGATTTTGCCTGAATCTTTATGATTGATTGAATTAAATGTTTGTGTCATATGATCAAGGCCGTTTTTGGAAGCCCTTACTTAGCCAAATTTTCACCCAAAGTAAAGAGAACAAGTTGTTCTACCCTTTTTGAACCTTAGCCTGAAACACTTTGAAAACCTTCTTGAGAAAAAATCTTTACCTTGAGTTGAGTTGAGAATAATTGAATGGTATTGACAAAGGTTCAAGTTCGGGATTGTTAGGAGAATTGAAAGGCAAAATAGAAGCATTGAGTTAATGTGTTGAAAGAAAAAGCATGAGAAAAGGTAGAAAAGAAAAGAAAAGAAAAGTATGAAAGATAAGCTCAATGCAAAAGTAAAAGAAAAAAGGGAAAAGTTGGGAATGAGTGAGATTGGTTGAAAGAGAGTTGGTGCTTGAACTATGGATGTTGAATAACTCTCTTTACTCAAGGATTTTGTGATCTAGGAAAACCAATTTTTCTTGTTAGCCCAACCTCATTATAAGCCTTAAAAAATCCTTGTGATGACATGTATGTGTGAGAATGTTGATTGTAAAAGATGAAAGGCAATTTTGTTATATGTGACGTGTGAATAGTTGAGGGAATGAGTGACCTCTTAAAACACTTGAGTGATTGAGTGAAACACTTTGCCTGGAAAGAATTTCTGCAATTCATGATTACATTTGTGCTTAGTTGACTGATCATTCATAAGGATATCATCTGTGGAAGAGTATGTGATTATTTGAACATTATGTGAGTTAGAATGAATTGAAGCATGTGTGCATCTTGATGAGATTCCATTGAAAAGCTTAATTGAGTAATTGCTTGTTGTGGAAGGATGAGTTTTGAATGTGTTGAAGCATTTTGATGATAGGTGGAAAGTTATGTTTTGTTTTGTTTGCTTGAGGACAAGCAAAGTTCTAAGTTTGGGGTTGTGATAACGGTCTAAAAACCGTTATTTTTATACTTGAAATTGATATTAAAACACACCTTTTATGACTTAGACTGAGCTTAAAATCATGCAAAACACTTAAGTTAGGTTACATGAGAGTCAAAGATGGTTTTAGAGATATTATGCTTGGTTTTACATTGTTTTGACAGGATTTAATGAGAATTGAAGGATGGAAAGTGAAGTAGGAAGGAGTTAGACTCAAGAAAGGATGAAGAAAGGTGCAAAAGAAGAATTGCACCCACCGCTCAGCGCCAATCTCAGCGTTGAGCGCCAGCCTCGTGGAAGAAGTCACTGTTAAACGCTTAAGCGCGAACGCTGAGGGGAAAATAAAGAACCGTGCCTACCGCTGAGCGCCAAAAGCCACCACTGAGCGCTGAGATCTTCAATTCAATACGGCAGGATGCCTGGGCGTCAACGCTGAGCGTCCCAGTGAAGTGCCGCACTTACCGCTGAGCGATGAAACCAGCGCTGAGCACTGTAGTTGGGCTTGGGCCAAAATTTTGTAATTTTTCATAGCTTATAAATAGACCTTCAGAACAATTCTAGGGTAATCTTTTGGATGAGAAAGACGATAGAACACCTTTTACATTCCTTGGAGGCGGATTTTGGATGTTAAGGCTCTAATTCACCAATTCTAAGGTTTATTCTTTCATTCTTTCCATTAAATCCATATAGTTTCACCCTGTCAATGGTGAGCTAAACCCTTTTTTGTTGGGAAACGATGTAATCCTTTGGAAACTCTCTTATATCGAAATTGATATTTTACTCATATACTTGTATTACCAATAGTTTGTGTTTTCTTCTTTGTACTTTAAAGCTTGCATTGTTTAACTCATTCAATGTCATGATCTTTGATTTTGTCGATATGGGGATGTACGGGGAAATCTAGAACTGAGAAGAATTCTCTTGATTATTAAATATTGCCTAGAGATAGGAATAAGATGGTCAATGGCTTTAAGCTTCTATCATTAATGCATTAGTAATTACTAGGAAGACTAGAGATAGTAAACTAGTAATTATGGTAATTGACTCTTTTCGCCGAGAGATCGGGTTTAGAGTAAATTAGGAAGTTGCATGAACATTGATAATAAAGTTGAATCTAATAGGAATAGTAGATATAGGAGGGTGGATCAGGATGAAACCGTAAATCCCAACAACTTCATTCATCCATATCTTTATCTGTCAATTGATTCAGTTTTAGCATTTGCATGTTTACTTTAGATTTCGCATTTACATATCCTAAATTCAATTTTTATTCAAGTCTTATGAAATCAATTCACATGAGCGTCTAGGCCTAAGAGTCCCTTGTGAAACGATATCTGGAATTACTGTCTATTATTACTTGATATGATCTTGTACACTTGCCAGGGTGATAACAAAAAGCTAAGCAATATATGTGTCATTAGTGAGTTGATCTATTTAGAATGGAAATTGGATTGAAAATTTTCTTAAGTATAGGATTAATCTGTTACATAAGTTGTATAATTGGTTAAATCAGTTTACTTTGTTTAAATCCATTTCACTTAATAGCCTAAAGTGTCATAACGTTCAAATGAATTTATAATTGGCTAGTATGATTAAATAATCGATTACATGCTTGGATAATCTGTTAAAACAGAATCAAACTTGTTAAAACTGAAAGAAAAGCTTAATAGATTACATATATATCTTAATCGATTAAATTGTGTCAAGATTCAAAAAATCCTATATATATGCGTCTTGAGCTTTGTTTCAAAATAGACAATTGTTATCACTTTCATATACTAACTGTTTAATTAAGTTTTGATTACATGAGCATTCAAGAAGTTTTCTTGGAGAATCAAGGATCAATTTAGGTTAGCTACATACCAAGATTCTTTCAAGAAAGTGGGCTAAATTGTTCTGATGTGATCTACACCAAGAGGAGTGTGACTGGAAGATCAAGATCTTCATCAACAATCTATATTTGTATACCTGTGCGTGTTGGCCAGGGGTTTGAGAGTTATGAGTGTTCTCAAGTGTTGTAAGGGAGTGAGGGTATTCATCTCTTGTTTGCTATATTTGTTTTTGAGTATGGTGAGAAGTACATTGAAAGGGGTATCTCTGTATTTCTATAAACTCTATCAAATTTACAGTGGATTCCCTTCAACTGAGGTTGTTGAAGGAGGACTGGATGTAGGCTTGGGATTAGCCGAACCAGTATAGATTGTTTGTGTTGATCTTTCTCTCTACTCTTTCTCTTTTATTGTTGATTCATCACTTCTTGTTTAATTGATTTCAAGAAAACCAAAGATTGTGCAGAGCTTTTGAAAAGATCAAGTTTTTAAGGCATAAACCAATTCACCCCCCTCTTGGCTTGAGATATAAGGCATTACTTTTCTAACAATTGGTACCAGAGCCGGGAAATTGAAAATTACTCGAATTTTAATTAATTACTTGTACTTTTTAATCCATTAAAACGTTCCTGATGACCAATATATCTCAGACATTTAGAGAAGGTGCATCCATAACTAGGCCACCACTATTTGCGGGTGGAAATTACCCATTTTGGAAAATAAGGATGAAAATTTTGTTGGAATCAGTGGACAAAGGTGTTTGGGATGCTACTATCAATGGTCCCTTTGAACCAACAAAAGTTGAGAATGGTAAGACAAAGGTCAAAGACTTCTCTAAATGGAATGCAGATGAAAACCGAAGAGCTCACTATGATGTTGGAAAACAGGTAGGCTTCGTTTCAACACCGAGTAGGGGTATGAATTGGTGAGGATTCAAAATCAGAGTCTTTTTAAAATCTTTTTCGCAAATTAGAAACCTTTACACAATTTCTTGAATCGCAAGTATTGAAAATTTAAGTGCAGTAGAAAATCAAAGTATACTACGTAATTAACAGAGTCAACTGAATGTAACAGATAAGGGATAGAGAATTCAAACGCAAGTTTTTATACTGGTTCGGCTTCAATGCCTACATCCAATGTTCTTCCAATCCCAGGAAGCAAATGCACTATAATGGTCAAGGTTTTTACAACAAGGCTTTTATAGAGACCTTCACGTCAAAAATATAAAACACCTCTCTAACCCTCTAACCAAAATATAGACAATACACACAACAAGATCTTCAACAAGATATCCCCTCTCCTGTAGTCTGCAACCCACTTTGAACAATCCTCAAAGTGTACAAGACTCCACGAGTCTACCCCCTATAATCACAACAGGTACAACAGCCACAATCTTTACAAAGATTGAGAGAAATCTTGATCAGCAAGCAAGCACTGCAATATGCAAGGTTTGATCAACCAGTAAGCATAGCAGAATTCTCCTTTAGAACCTCTTCAAAGAATGATATCCACGATCTTCTTGATGAGTTCTTGGAGCACTAAATCACAGAGAAACAATCTAAAACAACATATGAAAATGTTAGTTTTTCCAAAAGTTTTCTTAATGATTTAGGTCTCGTCTATTTATATATTTCTATAAATCAGATGCTCCTGTAGTCGACTAAGCTACTAATAGAGTCGATTGTCCTCTGACAGTAATAATAGTTAAGTCAAAGTAGTAGCTATTAAGTCAAACAAATTAATTCCACATTCAATACATTTGACTCTCATTCAATGCTTAACTAACTTTTAAAAATATAGTTGTTACTGTTCACAAGCATAACAGAATCTCAAATAAAACAACTAACAAAGTCGAATGCAAAGCACACGCAGTCGACTTTGACACATTTGCACATTTTGAAATTCTTTTCAATGCAAAATCTCACATAGCACTGTATTTGAAAATATGTGCAAAGTCTTTAGTCTTAATCGATTCAATTAATAATGAAGTCGACTTAGGACTTGCAAATTGTCCACACAATGTAAGTTCATCAAAGTGCATCTGGTTTTCCATTTCCAAAACATATGCAATGCAATCACAATAGATGTAACATATGTCAGAACAATGAATATGCATTCATATATTAAGATAAACACAAAACATGTTCAACAAGATATCAATCAATAAGAAACAGAACATGTAACACATAACAAGACATGTGTTATTAATAATGTGTTGTAATCATCAAAAACAGAGTGAATAAAACACTGTGAGATTAAGGTTAGCTAAATCAATGCTTCCCTTATCTACAATCTCAACATATGATGTCAGAGCCAAGAACATCATTTCCTCAACATTCACTATTGATGAATTTTATAGAATCTCTATGTGCTCAACCGCAAAAGAAATGTTGGAGTGGAAGTCATCCAATGTTAAGACTCCGACAAGTGTACCGAATCGTATCAAGTAATATAAATGGTAAGACCAAGTATCATTTTCCCTAGAGACTCGTTGGCTTAGACAGTCATGTGATTTGTTGATTATTTAAGACTTGAGAAACGAAAATCAGTGTTTATAATGCAAAACAGAAAATAAACATGAATGCAAGTTGTGATCAATTGACCAAAGAATACGCAGGTGAATGATATATGGATGAATTATGTTGTTGTGGTTTATGACTTATCCTATCCACTCTCATGTATTTACGAATTCAACTTCTTCGTTAATGTCAATGTCACTTTCTAATTTACCTTAAACCCGATGTCTCGGTGAAGAGAGCCTACTCCAGATTACTAGTTTACAATGTCTTGTCTCCCTAGCAATTGATCATGCATTACATTCGCACAGAAGCTTAAAAGCAATCGGTCCTCTTATCCCTATGTCTAGGTAATAATACTCCCGAGAGAATTTCCCCATGTCTAGATTTCCTTGTGTGACACCCGGGCACTGACGAGGGCGGGGAGTGATCGCCGGTGTAAGAGGCATGGTGCAGGGGGCACGGACAAGGAGCGGCTCCTGACAGGCTTCCAGTGGAAGGGTCACATGGACGAATCGAACATACACCGGAATGAGAGGGATCTAGTGACTGTATAGGTTTGTCTACTCATATCAACAAATGCATTTGCTTTTCGGTAGCCTAAATCATAAGAACTCCATGGTTAAGCGTGCTTAGCCTAGAGTAATTATGGGATGGGTGACCTTCCGGGAAGTTTTCTCGGAAAGTGTGTGAGTGAGGACAAA
>NW_014542367.1:896788-913091 GCF_000741045.1 Vigna radiata var. radiata | reverse complement strand
AAGAACTCCATGGTTAAGCGTGCTTAGCCTAGAGTAATTATGGGATGGGTGACCTTCCGGGAAGTTTTCTCGGAAAGTGTGTGAGTGAGGACAAAGCACACTGGAAAGCCTCGTGTTGATGTGTGGGGGCAGTCAGCAGTCCCTGTAAGTTGTCGGGGCGTTACACCTTGTATGTGTCCATATAGATAAAATCAATGATCATGCAATTGAATGAGTTAAACAAAGCATGCATAGAGTGTAGAGGAAAAACCCTAATAATTAATGAAGTAAAGCATATAGATTAAGAATCAATTTAATACATGAGAGTTTCAAAGGATTTCATCGCTTCCCCAACAACAATGGAGGTTTAGTTCACCATAGACATGGTTAAACTAGATGAAAACAATGAAAGAATGAAAGATAAAACCCTAGAATTTGTAGTTTGGAGCTTCCGCATCCAAAATCCGTCTCTGATGGGTGAAAATAATGTTTTTGCGTCTTCTTCTGCCAAAAGATACCCTCTCTGGGTCATGCCAATCAATATATAGTTCATAAAAATTAGCTGAAACGTGCCCAAGCCCACGAGACTAGCACTCAACAATTGAATTGTCGCTCAACGATAGGCGCGACACTCAGAATATCGCTCAGCGTTGACGCCCAGGCGCCTGGCAATGACTTCTCTGAAGAGGCTGACGCTTAATGGTAAAAGTATTGCTCAACGGTGGCTGCGACACTTGGATTTTCCCCTTAGTGTTGGCGCTTAAGCGTCGTCCAGTGGATTCATCATCAAAACCAATGCTCAGCGGTGAAATTGGCGTTGAGCGGTGGCAGTGGTTCTTCTTTTGTGCCTTTCTTCCACTTCTTTTGAGTTCAACTCCTTGCTACTTCACTTCCTTCATCCAATTCATGTTTATTCCTACCAAATCAAGGAAAACCAAGCATAAAACCCAGAATATCACCTTCAACTCTCTTATTCTCTAATTTAAGCAAACTGCATGATTTCAAGCTAATTTCTAAGTCATAAAGGGTGTGTTTAGTGTCAAAATTAAGTATAAAAATAACGGTTTTTCAACCGTTATCACAACCCCAAACTTAGAACTTTTCTTGTCCTCAAGCAAACAAGATGAAACTTAGTCTTCCACCAATCAACACATTGGTTCAACGCATTCCAAAACTCCTTCTTTCAAGACAAGTAATCACTAAAATCAGCTCATCAATAGAATTCGGTCAAGATGCACACATGCTTTGATTCATAACAACTCATCATGGTGTTCACACAATCACATAATCTCCAACAGATGCTATTCTCATGAATGATCAATTAACTAAGCACAAATGTAATCATGAATTCATGGAATCGAATTACCTTAGCCTGAGACACTTTGAAAACCTTGTTGATAAAAATCGTTACCTTGAGTTATGTTGAGAAATATTTTATGGTATTGATAAAGGTTCAAGTTTGGGGTTGTTGGGGGAAGTTGAAAGGCAAAAGAGAAAGCATTGAGTAAAATGTGTTGAATGATAAAAGCATGAGAAGAATAGAAAATAAAAGAAAAGAAAAGCATGAAAGATAAAGCTCAATGCAAAAGAAAAAGGGAAAAGTTGGGAATGAGTAGATTGGTTGAAAGAGAGTCGTGCTTGAACTATGAATATTGAATAACTCTCTTAAACTCAAGGATTTTGTGATCTGAAAAACCAATGTTCCTTGTTAGCCCAGCCACGTTATAAGCTTTGAAAAAGTCCTTGTGATGACATATGTGTGTGAGAATGTTGGTTGTATTAAGATGAAAGTCCATTTTGTTGCATGTGACAAGAGGATAGTAGAGAGAAAAGTGACCTCCATAAACACTTGAGTGATTGAGTGAAACACTTTGCTTGGAAAGGATTGATGAATTTCATGATTACATCTATGCTTACTAGATTGGTCATTTATAAAAATAGCATTTGTTGGAAAATATGTGATTATGTGAGCAATCTGAACTTGAATGAATTGAAGCATGTTTGCATCTTAATTGGATATCATTGAAAAGCTGAATTGAGTTATTACTTGTTGTGAAAAGATATGTTTTGAAAAGTGTTAAACCATTTTGATGATAGGTGGAAGGTTAAGTTTGTTTGCTTGAGGACAAGCAAAGTTCTAAGTTTGGGGTTGTGATAATGGTCTAAAATCTGTTATTCTTATACATTAATCTGATATGAAAACACAACCTTTAAGACCTAGAATTTGCTTGAAATCATGCATTTTGTTTAAATTAGTAAACAAGAGACTCAAAAGTGGTTTTAGATATATTATGCTTGGTTTTACATTGTGTTGATAGGATTTTTCGAGAATTGAATGATGAAGATGAAGAAGGAAGGACTTGAAATAGAAAAAGGGCCAGAAAAGAGGAAAAAGAGGTGTCGCGACCACCACCCAGCGCTAACCTAGCGCTGGGTGTCCAAGACGCAGACCGATGAGCGTTAAGAACCACTAAGCGTCCAGCGTTGACACCGCTGAGCGTTAGCAAGCATTGAGCGCCTAAATGAATGTGCCTGGGCCGAAATTCTATTACTTTTTTGGCTTATAAGTAGATCCAATGCGATTTCAGAAGTCATATTTTGGCAATCAGAGTCGTCCAGAGCTCTTCTTCACTCCTTGGAGGCGGTTTTTGGATGCAGGAGCTCCGAATCACCAATTCTAGAGTATATTCTTCCATTTTTTTTCATTAATTCCATCTAGTTTCACCATGTTCATGGTGAACTAAACCCATTGTTGTTGGGGAACAATGTAATCTTTTGAAACTCTCTTATATTGAAGTTCTTGTTTTATTCACATGCTTGTATTATCAATAGTTTGAGTTTTCTTATCCGATTATCATGCTTGCATCATTTAACTCATTGATCCTTGATTTTGTCGATATAGGAAGGTACGGGGAAGTCTCAAACTGATAGGAATTCTCTTGGTTAAGCAATACTACCTAGGAATAGGAGTAGGACGACCAATTGCTTTAAACTTCTGTTTTTCATGCGTTATTGGTTACTTAGGGAGACTAGGAATGGTAAACTAGTAATTGATAATAGGCTCTCTTCGCCGATGAATCGNGTTTTGAGTAGATTAGATAGCTGCATGACATTGATAATAAAGTGAATTTAACAAGAATAGTAGATATAGGAGATTGGATAAAGATGAAATTGTAAACTCCAACAACTCCATTAATTCATAGTCATCTTTTGCCAACTGATTCAAATTTGCATCTGCATGTTTAAATTCTGTTTTTGCATCAACTTTACAAATTATTCTTCTTTTAAGTCTTATAAAATCAAATCACACGAACGTCTAGGCCACTGAGTCCTTTGGGAGAACGATACTCGGTCTTACCATTTATATTACTTGATAACAATCTGGTATACTTGTCAGGGGCTTAACACTAGAGCATTGAAGATATGGCTGAGGAGAATAATGGCAGACACACTCTAGCAGATTACACAACAATTGTTGGCCCTAATCATTTTAGTAGCATTGTAAGGCCGAGGGTCAATGCTATAAATATGGAGATGAAGTCGGTGTTGATACAATTAGTGAAGAGCAACCAATTCAATGGATTGTCTCATGAAAGTCCATATGAGCATTTGACCACATTCAACGAGATTTGCAACACTATGAAGATCAATGGCGTTCCAGATGATGCTATAAAGCTTAGTCTGTTTCCTTTTTCATTGGGAGGCAATGCTAAACTATGGTTGAATTTTTTCCCGGAAAATAGCTTTACTAAGTAGCAAATCGTGGTTGCAAAGTTCCTAAACAAGTTTGTTTCTTATGAGACGCCAACGTAGCGATATCTTTTCCAGTGGGAGGAGGAGAGTTGAGGTTTGGTGGTAGAGGAACAAAGATGCAAGGAAAGAGATGAGAAAGATTGACTCAGATTAAAAAAAAATGATGTAACTCAGTTGATTTTTAACGCTGTCAGTTTTGGAGGACGAAAGATTATTGTTTCCTTAAGGAGAAGGATAAGAGTATACCAAAGTTTGAAAGAGGGACAAAAAATAAAATCGCTTAATAGTTAAGGGTCTAAAAACATATTTAACCCTTAACATAATGACTAAAATGAAATAGTGGTTAATTGTCTAAGACAATATGTTAGAAGCATTAAACGCTACTCTTCAAGTGCTTAAAGGATACAAGAGCGTCTAACGTATGCCTGATAAGAACTAAACGCTATAATGTTCATAACAGAACATGTAATCACAAAAGCATCTAATAAAAGAGTTATATCGTCTAGGATACATATAACATCACTAAACGTTATATATTAAACGTTTTAAAGTTACTCAAAATAGACAACCATTAAGCTATAGTATATGTATCATGCCTAAATGCTTAGGTCGTCTAACGCTTTAATGCATTATGTCAAGTTATCAACTTTATCAAAGAGTGTACTTAGTATCAGAACAATAGTTAAAGAAAAAGTCTTTATAAAGGAGTTTGTAAGAAGTCTATATAAAGGAGTTTGTAAGAAGAAAAGAAAAATATATTCTCTCTACTTTCTTTCCTTAAGTTCTTAAGACTAATATTTGAAAAGATCCTTTTAAGAGTTTTCAAAAGTTCATTATATTTATTTATCCTTTTTACGATAGTAATCTTCTATCTTAAAGGAGAACTAAAAATAACTCAATTTGAAACAAACTAGTATAAAATCAAATAATGTTTTACTCTTTAAGTTTAAGCAAGTATTTTATTCAATACTTTCTTTAAAGCTAAGTGTTTGACTGCTGTTACATACCATCTAATTCCTGTAAAATAATATTAAACAATATTTATATTCAAACCCCATTTCTATTTTTGTGTTTCAATTATCCATAAAATAGTTGGTTGATAAAATCAGTAATCCACTTAGTGACATGAAAAAAAATATATTTTTTTTATATTTTCAAAAATAAGTATAATTGAAAAAAAAAAGTAATACCGCGTTGAATTTTATAATATAACTTTCTTTTTCAATAATGAATAGTAAACAGAGGAAGTATTTTAATTTAATCGAAAACAAGTTTTGTTATTCATTTTGGAATTAGTAGATACAATCTCCTGTTCTACGAATTAATAAAGTTTAACCATGCAAACAAGGTTTTGAATTATCAAGGACTAGCAAACTATAACTATTTCTTAATGACTAATTTGGAGATTGTTAAAACTTTGTCCCGTAATATAGAAGCATCAATGCTAATGATTGACTTCGTAAGCACTGAATGATATTGAATCGAACTACGCTCGTGCATAAATATCTTAAAAGAATGAGGATGCAAGTACCACCAGTACAACCACTGAAAGAGAACAAAAATATAAACCCTGAAACTACTGTGATTTACTTAACTACTTCCATGATAATATTAGAAAGAAAAGCTTCCCAGACCACTGTTTAGACCTATGTCACAGAATTCACCTTTCTCATAAGGTTTTTAATTGCAGAATCCAACTTGGCTCTCATCTGGGGGGAAAGGCTACCCCCTGAATTCTCCAGGACTGATTCCATCATCTGTAACCCCTGCTTCATGTCCTGAAGGGAAGGAGGTGTTTCACCCAGCATTGGCACAGTAAACCCAGTTTTTTGGGTAGGAGTCACAACAGGCACTGCCACGGTCATAGTTGGCTGGTTACGGGCTACAGCAGGCATTGCCATAGGCCCAGTTGGTTGAGTATCAGTTAAACATGGAATTGCCTTAGACCTGGTTGGTTGAGCAGCGTTTACACCAGGCATTGCCACAGACCCAGTTGGTTGAGAAGGGGTTACACCAAGCAGTGCCATAGGCCCAGTTGGTTGAGTAGGCATTAAACATGGTATTGCCTTAGATCCGGTTGGTTGAGCAGGGTTTACACCAGGCATTGCCACAGACCCAGTTGGTTGAGCAGGGGTTACACCAGGCATTGCCATAGATCCAGTTGGTTGAGTAGAGGTTACACCAGGCATTGCCACAAACCCTGTTGGTTGGGCAGGGATCACGAGTTTCTCCACAGGTGGACTGGGTGCAGAAGAACGATGGAGCTTGTAATCAACAAGAGTAGAACCAAAGGCAAATTTGTTCTGCTCTAAACTATGAAATGCAGCAGCAGCATCTTTACTTCTGACAAAAACTACTTGAGCACTACCAATGTCTTTTAGCAACTGAGTTTCTGATGCCTTCAAGGGACCAAAACGGTAAAAGGCTGTCATTAGATCTTCTTTTGATGGGATATAGGCTACGGGGGCAAATTGTAGGAGAAGACAATTTCCAAGAGATTCATAACCGTCCTTTTGTCCCCTGTTAATAGCAGTTTTGATAGGCCTTGAACAAGCAGGTAAGCTCGACTGCTCTGGTTTCAATTCAGTTGAAGTAAAATTGACAGTATCAAATTCTGTGCTGATTGAATTGCATTCAGCACCAGAACAGTTCAGGTCAGGTATCTCTACAACAGATTTAGTATTGAGAAGCTTTTCTGCTACCATTTCTGTGCTATCCATCAGCCTAGGTTCCCCTAAAGCAAGTTTAGTATTGAGCGGCTTCTCTGCTGCCTTCTCCATGCTGTTCAGCCCTGTTTGCTCTACAACAAGTTCAGTATTGGGATGCGCTTCTGCTGTTTTCCCCAAGCTATTGTGAGGCATTCCCACAGCAAGTTTATAATTGAGATGCACTCCTGCTGCTTTCTCCATGCTGTTCTTCAATGCTGTTTTACTTACCAGGACAGTATTAGCCTCTGCCTTAGTAATTACTGACAAGCTATTATCATTAATCCTCCCAACAGGCCCTTCTTGGGAATCACATGACTTTGGATTAATAGATATGAAAACTAGTTCTTCCTTATTTCCACTTTTATTTCTCTCAGGAATATCAACAGGCACAGGAGGGAATGTAAGATCCAAATCTACTACCATTGAACTGTATTTAAGCTTTTTGGCATCTGTACACACTGAAGTAATTTGAGCACTTTCATTCCCTTGTGCTTCTATCTTTTTCCTCCTTTTATACACAGTATTTCCTTCAGAAGCAAGGCAACTGAGATTTGGTGAAGTTTCAGGGGCTGAGCTGTATTTTCTGCTTCCCCCAATTAAATTTCTCTTAACATTTTGCAGCTGTTGCCCCAAAGTTGCTTCCTCCATCTTCCTCTTTTGTTTCATTTTTCTCACAGGCATCTGAGAGTCAATGCTAGATGTGTTTGCATTGACATCTGATAGACCACTGAGTGATTTTCTCTTCCGCCTAACTGCACTTTCCCTTTTACTGTTCTTTCTCTTCTTACTTACGGAATCTGACAAATCATTACCCACAGGTTTCCCCAGTTCTTGTTCATTAACTTGTAAGGTAGCAAGTTCAGCCTCATCAGAATAGTTTGATATTCTATATCTGCAAACGAACTGCTCAACTAAGACAAAGCTCTCCTTCCCAACAGGAAACATACAATCAACGGCTGTAGACAAAAGTCCTGAGAGTACATCAACTATAGATGCATTCATGAATTCCGGACTGCTGGACAGATTATTACAGCTAACGAACTTTCTGTACCAGTTCTTTCGGAACCTCTTGCTACCCAGTTTAGCATTCAACGAAGATATGTTTGCAGGGTTAGTGGCAAAACTTGAAGCCCCTCTTTTCCGAGAATGACATTGTGTCTTCAAATTTTCAGTTTCAGCATGTAAATCATTTTGTTTTGATCTAAGGTTTGTATACGGATAAGACAGGTACTTGCTCTTTCTTCGATCTCTGGAATCAAAGCCTGCTGCGAAGGAAAAAATTTGCTCAATCAATACTTTGTAGCTAGCCAATTGAAAGCATGAAGCCATGTGTATTACACTATCAAACAGTGGTCAATCTATTTATAATCATTTGGCACATGATAAGATGATGAACATGAAGAACCCACACAGGATACCAATATTCAATAAAGCAAGTTAAATGATACATAAACATAAGCCCTCCTACGCTTGTTCCACACATGAATCCAGCACCAACTGAGAGGAAGATATCAAATAGGAATAAAACGCAAATCAAACGTCCACTTTTGAAAGATCATGTTCTCCAAGCAGGTAAAAGAATGATATATCAGAATCAAGAAATATACAGAAGATATCTAAGCTCTATCACTAAAAAGATTCGTGCACAAAGTAATCAATAATAAATTTAACATTGGACGGTATGGGAAAGTGATTCTCAACGCAAACTAAGAAACCATTCCTTACTTTTCCCCTATCAGAGATTATCCTACAACACAATGGATTGCTCAAATCTAAGTAGAACTTCTTATGTCAAAAGAGTTAATTATGAACAAAAAACTACTTTACAGTTAGAAAAAAGTATATAAATGTGGGTTGCTTAAATTTGACATGACAAAGTAGAGCCCAATTTAGAATCACTATAAAACATTCATCACCAATGAAGATGCTCAGATTAATTTAGAAACCTATACAAAACTAGAAAAGCAGATTTCCATACAGAATACCCTACAACCAGAATAATTCACAATCACCATAGATAATAAGTTCAACACCAAAATCTTACAGCCTCCAAGTTTCCCCTGGGCTTCTTCATGCATGATGGTGTTTCCAGTCCCTTTTGTCTCATCACCAAAATCAGTGTCTGCTCTTCCTAAGGTCAAAACCACATCCATTGCCGCCTGCTAATAAAATAAACTGCCCAATACAACATGCAAAGGAAAGATACAACCAGGGTGAGAATACTACTTGCAGAGAATGAGACTAATATTTTGAATGGCTTCCACATAACAAAACAAAGAATCTCTTACCAAATTCTCTCTCTTAATCAATCCCAGAAGCCATCAACGCCTGCATGAAAAAGAAAAGTTTACTTGGACAAACTCTCACATTAAGAAAACGGGGAAAAGAAAACGAGAACATATATCATCAATTTAAGAGACGAAATCCCTTATTATAATTTCAAAAACAGAAAAGCGAAAATATTTAGCATTTCCAAGATAAATTTTTTCTTTTATAAAAGAACAAGAAACAACAAGAAACTAACACCCAATATTTTAATATTTTCAATAAATGATGATTTAGCAGAACAAGAGCCCTGCATGTTCAAAAAAATTCAAAGTAACCCACCTCTTCAGCATTTTGTTGTTGAGAAAATTAAAAATAAACTCCGTTACAGAAAATCGTCGAGGAACAGAACGATTTTCGCGAAAGCAAACCGAGGAAAATAAATTATAGAAACGGAAGAGAAAAATAAGACCCCAAGATTGAATAATGAATTACAAACTTTCACAAAGATTTAACAAAGTTTGGAGAGAGAGAGAGGGAGAGAAAGAGTTCAAGAAAAGAAAAGGAAAGAAAAGGGAAAAATTTGACTCACCTGATCTGAGTCCGGTGAGAAAGAGTGAATAAATTAGAAGAGAATGCACAAAGTGACAATAACTATAGTGAGTGAGTAAAATTGTTTATATATATATATATATATATATATATATATATATATATATATATATATATATATATATATATAAAAAAAAAAATAAATAGAATAATAATGATAATAATAATAATTACAATAATGAGAAGAATCATAATAATTATAATAATTATAATAATAATAATAATAATAATAATAATGAGAAAAATAAAAATTATAATAATATAAATAAAAATAATAATAATAATAATAATAATAATCCTTATTGTAACGGATTACCGTAAAAATTGTATATTTTAAAATTTCTTATAGTATGAAAATGTATTTTTGTTTTTTTTTTTAAATTTCAATATTTAAATTTGCAAAAACAAATCCATTTCATTATTCTAAAAGTTTTGTTCAATTACATTATTAATAATGAAAATAAAAAAGGAATTGAGATAGCTTCAAATTACATTCTCTATCAAAAGAATTTTTAAAGAAACTTAAATCTTTTCCCATCACCTCATATATATATATATATATATATATATATATATATATCATGCTTTTGGAACATCTGCAATATCATCTGTTCACATATAATACATAATATAATCAGTGCCGATAATTTCATTTTCACAAACATACAAACACACATGTATGAGCTAAGCTACCGATAAAACAATCATCATAAAAACAAGATACATACATACTGATTATATCAACAATAATCAAACATCCCACACATAGAAGTAATAACAATAGGAATCCTAATCCTCATAACAAATCAATCATATCCGATTACTCGCTCCCTGAGCCTCGATCATCCATCATCGATCCTTGATCCTCGATCTTTAACCATTGATGTCATCTCTAACATCTCACACCAAGACCCTTGGTCTATCTACTCATTAGCACATATGCTAAGTACCTACTATAACCATTATAGTAACATTGTTATCAACATAGCATCACCTGGAGCATCTCAAGTACCATGATCATCATCATAGATACACCACCACTATGACAATCCAAGTCATGAACAACACCATGAGCATCATTGTACCATAACACCATAGTTGAAAGAATTAGTCACACTCTTGTACCCTACCTCACCGACTGTTAGCCCCAATCCTACTAAGGAACATGTAATCTTGCCATACAAGGACAAGGGAGACACCTTCACCCCCACACAAGGAAGGCTCAATACCTGAACAACCCTTCTAATGCAGACAAGGCAAAAGGAAGCACATATTCGCAGATAACACCAGGATTTACTAGGCACAACAAGTAGACTTATCCTTCACTCTTATGCTCATCCATTACATACTCATGTACATCCCAACACTCACTCATGCTCCAATCTCATCCACAAGTCAAACTTTACCCTAAACATATCCATTAACCTCAATCTCTAATTAACATCACATTCCACAGCTCCTCAAGCTTGGTTCACGTTCATATTTCATCAAAACACATTGTTTCCACTAAAAATACTTTGGGATAATTGATTATCATAAGGGATAATCGATTATTCCTGAAACATACCTATGTACACAAAATACATTGTGATAATCGATTATCTTAGTGGTTCTACATAGAAATTCACCATAACTTATCACACATGAAAGGATAATTGATTATCATCCCAGATACTCGATTATTCCCGAACCTAAACTCACAACCAATGCGCAAATAATCGATTATAACTAATGATAACCGATTATTGCTGAATTGAAACACATCGTGGACAAAACTCAAGTGTTCAAACATGCATGCAATAACCCTAAATCGTGAGGGAAACTCCCCCGAAACCTCATGCATGCATTCAAGCCTCACACACCCTTATGAAGAGACCCTAATATATACATTACATCACTTGAATCATCCAAAACCCATCATCAAACAGATTATAACCTAAACAACCCAATATTCTGCATATAATTAACATACAATCTTTATAAATATATTTGCATGGTAAAACCCCCAATTATCGTAACTTTGTTCCCCCTTAGCATCAAACCCTATTATGGGGTAACCCAACAAAACTTTATATTCATTCATAGGAAAAACCCAACACAATCATGATATAACCTTATCACCATGTAGAACATATTCTCGTGCATCCACATGCATCAAAACAACATAACTTTTCATGATAATCAAAAGCAGACAATATTCATCATACAAAGAAATAACAAAACAAACAATGGTAAGCTTCTCCATACCCTCAAGAAAATCAAGAATAAACCCACATTCATTATACAATCAAACAAGAAAGCAAAGGTAAGTTTCCCCATACCCCTCAAGAAAATCAAGAATAAACCCATATGTTCGAGAAACAGAAACATCAATCAAGATCTCATGCATATACAATAATAAACAAAAGGTAAGCTTCCCCATAACTTGGGAAATACTAGGGCTTTATCTAAACCCGAAGGATCACAACAAATATCCTTTTGCACTAAAGTTTTCTGAATCTGAATCCTTTTCTCCTCTCCAAGAACATATCTCTCCCTTTCTCTCTTTATCTCTTGCCTTTAGGTTTTTGTTTTATTTTCCTAATGGCTAGAGTTTCTATAGGAGGTGCCTAATATAGTTACAACTATGTGTGGAATATACATAGGGTACCCTATTTATAATAAAAGCCCATAAGAAGTAATAACAACCAACTAAAATAAAATATATGAATAAGATAAAATAAATTTATCTTTAACTTAATTAATTTTGATAAGTCCTTAGGTAATGTATTTTATCTTAATATTTTCATTCTAATTTATTATAATGAGTTTATCAATAATATATATTATGTTAGAAAAGAAATGCCTTATATCTCAAACCAAGATGGGGTGAATTGGATTTTGCTTTGCAATCAATTATGCAATTTTCATAAGCCAGTAGTAAATTTATTTGACCGTTAAAAACAATTCAGGCTTTAAATGAAATTGATTTTGAAATATGAAACATATTTATGCGATTATGAAATTTCTGTAATCGATTATGTCACACTTAAGCAAATTTTTAAGTCAATTTCCATACTAAACAACTCAATACACTAAAGAAACATATATTGGCGTAGCATCGTGTTTTAATCGATTATGCAACTTATGTAATAGGTTATTACACAGTCGTTTGCCCCTGTTAAGCATACAAGTGACATGGAGAAATCTAAGAGATTCAATACATTGCTTAACCGATTATTTCTACCAGAAATGATATGTTCAATCTGTTTAATGCATGATTCATTTACAAACAATGAATTTATATATCAAGCGCAATCATAATTCGCCCAAGTTAGCTTAGGTCATGCATTACGCAATCTGCTTAAAATTATTTCTTTGTTCTTGACTTCTCTTTTTGTTCTATTCTTGCTTGAGAGAAAGATTTCAAATACAGGATAAGAGAGACTTTGTTTGGGTCTACTCCCAAGAAAGAGAGGTGTGTCACAATGGACAACTTAAGTACCAAGAGAAATTCTTCCTAACAAAAGTATATTCAAACTAGCCTCAAATACTTCTCAAGAGAAATTCTTAATTAAAACAAGAACAAAGATTTTGCTAACAATAATAATAACTAAAAACTACATAATAACTCAAAATAAATTACATGTATATGAGTTAAGAAAAAAAAATTAAAATAAAAATAAAAATGAAAATAAGAATCAAAATATTCAAAATACTAACAGTATTCCCTTACAACGACACCAAATTTGATATGTTGTCATTGAAGCTATCAAATTAATATTACTTTTCAAGGCAACTTCAGTATTGCCAAGTAGTATTCAAGAAAATAGATAGGGTTAAAGTAATCTTGAGTCGTCTCCCAATGATCACGGAATTGGTTTTCAATTTTTGACTCTTATGAATGTTATGTAATGATCAAGAGTAAAAGTGAGAAATTATGCTAATGAATTTAGTGTTTGAAGACTGTTTGAAGAACAATTAGGAAACTTAGAAACAATTATAATGAAATAGATTAATTGCTTATCCACAGATCATTGCTTAATTGATTATTGTTCGAGTTTCAAATTAAGTAAAGTACATTATCAATTAACTTGAGGGCGATCATACAATTATCCAAAGTAGATTCTCAATCAAATGCAAGACCTTTCTAGATTATTCACAACGAATTAAACCAAAGTACATTCTCAAGAAAATCCTATGTTAAAATAGAATGACTCAATTTCTCACACCAAGAAGGGGGAGGAGGGCAGTGAATTGGTGAATTGTAAAAACAAAGTCTTTTAAAATATTTTTCACAAAAGGTGATGCCTTTAAAGCTTTCTTGAAATGCAAGGTAAAAGAATTTTTAGTGCAGTGGAAACTTAATCGAATGAATACAAAATAAAGTCAATTCAATGTAAAAGAGTAAGGATCAGAAGATTCAAACATTGCGTATTTATACTGGTTCAGCCAACCTGCCTCCATCCAGTGTCCTTCCAACCACAAGAAGCAAATGCATTATAATTATCAAGGTTTTTACAACAAGGTTTCTATAGAAGACCTCACGTCAAAAATGTAAAACACCTCTCTAACCCTCTAATCAAAATATAGGCAATACCACAATATGCAAGTTTGTCTGTGGTTTGAAACTGTTATGCAGGTATATGTGGTTGGATAAGAAATACAAACATGACATATTTTTTACTACATATAACCGAAGGCTTTACCGAAGGCTTTTTTCCTTCGATAATTATTGAAGGCTTTTGCCCCTCGGTAATTACCGAAGGCTTCTACCCTTCAATAATTACTGAGGGCTTCTGCCCTTCGGTAATTACCGAGGGGCAAAAGCCGTCGGTAAAGGTTAGCGACAAAAGTTTTTATCGACGACTTTTTGGCCTTCGATAAGTCGTCGGTAATAGGTCATTACCAACGACTTTTGGCTGTTTCCGAGGGATTATGACCGTCGGTAACACCCTTCTTTTCTGTAGTTAACTAGACCAACAACAAGAATCCCCTCTCCTGCTTTGTAAACCCTTTGAGACACTCTCAAAGTAAAGAACACCGCACACTCTTCTTCCTATAATCACAACAGGGAACCTCAATCCAATCTTCAAAAGATTGTAGACTCTGATCTCAGAGTTACACCCAAATGTGCAGAATTGATCAGCCTTTCAAAACGCAACAAACTTGCTCTTCAAGAATTCAAAAGTAGATGATCATCATGGTCACTTCTTGTTTCTTGGAGCTTTTTTCCTCTTTCTGTAAGATTACACTTTCTACAAAAGATATCACAAACGGTTAGATTTACAAAAGTTCTCACAGAAATCCAATTGACGTCAATTTATAAAATAACACATCAACAATGGCTGCAACAACTCTCTCTATTAGAAAGAATGGCAAAGCTAGATGACATACTTCAACAATCAGAAGGATGAAGATGCATATTGGTCACCTAGTTGAGAAGATGTAATATTTTGGAGTTAATACGAAAGTTAACCCTAGGGAAGAGTGCAAAGTCGTTGTTACTAGAAGTGACAAAGTTTCAGATGAGAGAAAAATAGAGAGAAAAGAGAAAGAAAGGTTAAGTAAAAAAGAGAAATATGTAGAGGAAGAGAAAGAAAAAGAAGAGAGAGAGAAAAGAAAAAGAAAAAGAGAGGGAAGAAAAGAAATAAAGAGAGAAAGGGGACGAGAGAAAAAAGAAAGAATTATATGAAAAACTCCTTCCTTACCCAAAGAATTATTCTAGGAAGTAGAAGGAGAAATAGTTTGAGCGTTTTGTAAGGGCCTGAATAAGAAAGGGCTATTGGGCCCTAGTTGGAGGCAGCCAAGCCCATCAGACTAAGGGCACATGACCTTAGAATGGGCTTTTTCAAAGTTAGATTCTTCATTTGCTAATTTTCTACTCTCTCTTTAAAAACCCTTTTCCCTAAACATTGCTCTGCCTTCTCTCTAAGATACCACTCTGTTGAACCATTCAATCTTTGGTTTGAAGGTATCTAAACGCTCCTGAAGTCGAGGATTTCATTATGAACCGATTACTTTCTTCGTCTCCTTCCGGTAAGTGGTTTTCCTGTTTCCTCCGTTATTTTCAAAACCTAGGGCTTGGGGTTTTACTGATTTCATGCAGTTAGAACCTTCCTTCTTTGATTTCTATTATGTTCTAGCTCTAAGAGCTGTTTTCCATCGCCTCTTTGGTGAGTTGTAGGGCGTTGTTATGCTCCACTGTGAGGGTACTGTCTTAGGGCACTCTTAGCAGGTGGTACTGTCAAGCTTTACCAGGTAAGGGGAGCTAATTATTTTGTATGAATTTATTTTATAAAAATATATGCAAGTTGAATGTTGAACTGGTGTGTTCCTTTGAAGTTGTTCTACGATTTTAATTTTTATTGGATATTATAACTAAGACTGTGAAATTGTGCTTAAATAATTTGTGCTTTGGTGTTGAACTGGTACATGTGGAAATTTATGTTTGTAAGTGTCTCTATTGAAATTAATTTGTTTTGGTTGAAATTGATCTGGTTGAAGGGTTTGGAGTAAGAGCTCTATGATAGCATGTATATGGGTATTAAATAGGTGTACAGGTACTGTTTAAGGTTGCTGTGAGAGGAAGTGAAATATTAAAATTAGGCATTTCAGATTAAGAGCATAAGAGAACAAGGTAGATAATTTAAATAAATTAATTGTTAATTGTTGAGATCCTTTCTTTGTTGGTAGGATAGAGGAACCTTATACACCTGAGTTGGCACATCCCTGATCATAGAGCAGCCCTGGCCTGGTCCAGTCAGTTGTGACTAGTCATATGTGTTGGCATCGAAGGTGAGTTTGATGCGTTCAAACATCTGGGTCCTCTCCGGTGACCAATTGGGGGAAAGTAAGATCTCTACTATGACGAAAATAAAATAAAACAAGTTTATTGTAGATGCATGTTAATTTTTTATCAGTTATAATTTTAGGAAGTTAGTCAATGTGTGTTTGGAACTTAAAGTAAGGATCCATATATAGATATATATATATATATATATATA